>NC_077227.1:494469678-494733314 GCF_027887165.1 Monodelphis domestica
TATCTTTTCTCAGCTTCAGTTTCTTCTTCTGTAAAATGGAGATTATAACACCTTTCTCAGGTGGGTTATTGTGAGGATCAAATGAGATAATATGTAAATTGCTTCACAAAGTTAAAGTGCTATATAAATGCTAGCTATCATATTATTAGAAATAAATCCTCAGAGATGTGACAGCATATTATATAGACTGGAGTATCATGCACTTTGAGTTGGGTTGATAAAGGGCACCATGTTCAACCCCTTATTTGATATATAAGGAAAGTGGGTCTAAAAGAGTTTAATATGCTTAAACCATACCCCAACTTATGAAACTGACTCAACTCAAATCCACTGAATCTTATTCTAGGGCTTTCAGAACAGGCTGATTCCAAGTAAAAAGGTCATGGTACTTAAAAATTGAAAAGAACTTTAAAAACCATCTAATCCAAAAGCCTTCATTGAATAGGTGAGGAAACTGAGGTTCACAGGAGTTAGTTGACTTGTTCATGGCCATGGAATTAGTGGCAGACCCTGAATAAGTCCAGATCTTGAGATTAGATGTCTGAGAGTCTTCATGAAAGATGTGGAGCTTCTGTCTGGCCTTCAAATGTATAGGCAGAAAGGAAGGATTTCTGCCAGTGTACCCTGAAAATACAAAGGGTGTAGAGGGCTAAAAAAGCAACAAAACCTAACATCTCTTTGGCCCCTTCCCCCAACCAAATTAGGGAGATGGCAATGACCTCCTCTAATGGAGAAGTAACTGTGTGATGAATAGGCCAAATGCCTCCCACACCAGCCAGGACCAGCCCCCAGGTCAGCAGATGAACGCTTTTTAAAGTAAACACATATTTTCTTCTTTGCTCCATTCAGACCTCCTTAGCAGAAGGTTAAACTCGACCTAATGACAGATTCCTAGAAGTGTTAATTTATCGAGACAGTAATAATCCACCCATGATTTATGGTTTGGAGGGATTACTAGACTATTGTGGTGGGTCTGATAGGCATTTATTACCTACTTAACCATTTAAGAATAACAAAAAAAAATCCTAGTGGCACAAAAGGTGATGAATGTTTCTGTTAAAACACTCCATTAAGATGATTCATTAACATGACAAAAAAAGTGCATGGCCTTTGTCCCACTTAAGGCCTGGAACAGTCTGGGAGACTGAGAGATATTACCTTAGGAAATGCTGTTTTGTGCTAGATGGAAACGACATGGATGCTTCAATTCATTTTCTCTGTTTCTCCACAGGTTGCTTTCTCTTTCTCTCTCTTTATATTTTCCCATTTCTCCCAAATACCCAAATCTTTGCTCTCTGGAGACAAGAAATTATCAAGTTCAAATTACTTTGGCAATAAGAGGGAACATATAACTGTTGTTTTAAAAGAATCCACAAGACTTTTAAATATTCTGCTTCTTATAATTAAATAATTTCATTCCTTATTCCTTGCTCTTCCTGGGACAAGCCACATCAGATACAGACACCAGGCGTTTTCATTGGCTGTCCCCATTCTTGGAATGTTATTCCTTATCTTCACCTCCTGGCTTCCCTGTCTTCTTTCATGTGCCAGCTAAAATCCTACCGTTTACAGGAAGCCTTTCCTCATCCTTCTTAATTCTAGTGCCTTCCCTCTATTCATTATTTCCAATTTATTCTGCATATCATTTTTCTGCATATAGTTGCTTACATTTTGTCTTTCTCATTAGAATATGAACTTTCTAAAACAGGGTTTGCTCTTTGTGTTCTCAGAGCTTAGCACAGTGCCTGGGACATAGTAGATGCTTAATAAATGTTTATCAACTGATATTTATTCCTTTGAAATAATGTTCCTATGGTCTCACAGGACTAATTTTTATCATAGCATACAAAGCACAGTAATTGAATCACAGAAAGTACTCAGTAAATATGAATTAGTTGTTTGATAATCACCAGAAGCAGTTGGTTTGATGAAAAGGAACCCTGGGTATTCATTTTGGATCTGCCACTGACTAGCTTGTCACCTTGGCCAAGTCTCTTTATTTCTTTGACTCCCCCTATAAAATGAGAGCTTTAGACTAGCTAGTTTGGGTTCCACCGAACTCTAAAATGCCACCATGTTGGTTAATAGTTACCATTACTCTGAAGACTTTTATTTGCAGAATCCATGGTTTTCTCACTTGTCAAATGAAGGAATTGAATTACATGGTCTCTAACATTGCTTGCTGCTCTAAATCCTACAGTTCTTTCCTGTCCATCCTTAATTCCCACATACCTTGCCTTTAGAGGGGAGTACATTGGTTATAAAATTTGACCAAGGATTAAGAAGACATGAGTTCAAATACAGCCTTAGACACTTACCAGCTGTGTGGCCCTGGACAAGTCACTTAACATTGTTTGACTTTTTCCTCATCTGTAAAATGAGCTGTAAAAGGAAATGGCAAGCCAAGAAAATCCCACATGGGATTACAAAGAATTGAACACTCCTGGAAAAAAATGAACCAAAAAGAAAAAATCCATATCAAGGTCTTCTGATCTCCTCCCAAACATAATGATATTTTAAGGAGTTTGGAGTACTGGGTTTCAAGTCATCAAATCAATAAGCTTGTTTGAAGCACTTACTATTTACCAAGTTCTGGGTTTAAGCACTGGGAAAGCAAATGTAAAATACATGTGTATAGTGGTGGTATGTTATGTTTTGCTCATGTTGGTTTTGTGTGTCCATATAGATCTGTCTTGCCTTCTTATGACCCAAGAAAAAAATATCTTGAGAGTCTCTTCACCTAACACTTCTCTGAGGGAACCTTTGGTTCCTGCCAGATGGAAAAGTAGGAGATTAGAGCCAGAGGCTGGCCATTTTGTTTTCTTCAAAGAGAGGAGATACTGTGCTAAAATTATATTGATCTATTCCTATAAATATTAGTTAGTCTAAGGAAAGCAACTTTTAGTTTAAGCTGCACTCCTAATCATATCCCTTAATGATGAAGGTGTGCCACAAGCTATGTATCCAAAACCCAACTTTCTTCCCATCAAATGCTAATACCACAATGAACTCTCATGGCAAAGAGTGAACAAAACTATTTGTTTTCTTATTATAACCCATCCAAAATGAGAATAAACAGAGATCATAGAACATTTACCTATGAAGCTATATATAGTAAATACAGAGAGTGAATGATCTTGCCCATTGGGAGACAGATAACTCAACACAACCAAATGAAAGAGTCATATCTCCACTAGTGAAAAATTCCTCAAAGTCTCTAGTATAAGCTGGGCAGAGGAATGAGATTGAGGTTGCTGGCTCCTCTACATGTTGATTTCTCTTCAGGGACCTAAATAAAGAGAGTCCGAAACCACATGTCTTCTTTCTTAAAGTTGGAAGCCAGAAGACTAGGTCATCTCCTTTCTCAAGCTCTCACCAACTCCATCCCTGAAGAGCACTGAGTAATAAATCTCTGCCAATGAGGAGAATCTTCATGCAAATGGACTCATGCAAATGAGCCAGGGGTTACACAGAAAAGCAAAAAATGGTCCTTATTTCCAAGGACCTCACTGTGTAATGGGGGAGGCAATGTGCAAACAAATATGTTTATATATTGCATATGTGTATACACACACAGGCATGTGTCTAATGTACCCATGTGTGTATAATTAATGTGGGAGACAACATGCCAATATGTTCACACAAGATATATATGTATACATAAATGTGTATAAAATATACTGGAGATAATCACAGAAGGAAGGAACTAACCTCAAGGAGGTCTGAGAAAGATTCTCTCAAAAGATGGGGTTTTAGCTGAGACTTGCAGGAAGCCAGGGAACCGAGGAAATGAAGATGAGAAAGGAGAAAGTTCCTAACCCAGTTGAGAGATAAAATGTCCTATGTGGTGTCACTAAGTTATAGTGTTCATGGCAGAGTCAATGCAAGAATGGAAAGATAGGAAGGGACTAGGTTAAGAAGGGCTGTAGAAGCCAAACAAAGGATTTTATATTTAAGCCTGGAGGAGTTAGGGAGCCACTGTAGTTTACTAGATGGAGGGAGAGAAGGTGCATATGATCAGACCTATGCTTTAAGAAGATCGCTTTGATAGCCGAATGAAGAGTAGACTGTGGCAGAGACACAAGACTGGGAGGTTTAATCTTTCTCACTTTCTTCTGCCCTAAAAAGATAATTAACATCTTGTCCCTCCCTACTACCTCCTGGAAAAGTGAAGAGGAATTATACACTGTATCAAAATGATTCCTGCTTCTTGGGAAAAGGAGGTATTTATTCATAAGGTGTTTCAGTTTAATTCAGTGAACATTTATTAAGTCGTCTGTTAGGTCAGAGCATTTATATCTCTTTCTCCATGTATATGCATACACATACATATATATAAATAATATTTGTGTTTATATATAAGTATGTGTTTATGTACATGTGTTTATATATAAAATGTGTTTATATATATCTGGATATATATGAAATATTATAAGTATTATATATAGTTTTTCTCCTTAGAATGTAAATTCCTTGAGGACAGGGACTAATTTTGCTTTTTCTTTGCATTTCCAAAATTTAGCACAGTAAAATGATTAATTATTCTAGACTTGGAAGACAAAGAGATAATTTAAACTGGGTCCCTGATTTTGTGGAATCTACAGTCTATTTGGAAAGAATAAGAGTTCTTTGCCATAACACAGCTGAGTAAGGCTGTGAAGAATTCTGAATTTCAAATTGACAGATGAGAAAACTGAGACTCTGAGCTATGAAGGTACTTACTCATCATGACATGGCTAGTAAATGGAAGAGTCAGGATTTGAATCCTTGGTTTTTGCTCTAATAGAAAATAGAACACAACTGCAAAGGAAGAAAATCCAGGGAGTAGAAGATGTTCTGGCGTCCTAGAACTGGTTAGTCTAGCCTTCCCTTTGGAAGGATTGATTCCATTATGTGAATTGTTCTGTACTTTCTAGATGTGCTAACTGTGATCTGCGGATCACTCTCAATAGAAACTGTTCACACCCTTATGACCCTGATGACAGATATTTAAAATTTACCTTAAATACCCTCCTGAAAACCCACTTTTCAATTTCCATTTTATTTAAAAGTTAAATTCATATTTCTACTTTCTATTGATAGATGTGTCTAGGAGCAACAAGGTGATTTAACTGTCTGGAATTCAAAATCAGAAAACTTTTGAACTTTGAAGCTGTAGCCATCCTGGGAATTGTAGTCAACTATAGTCACTTGTTATCAGAAAAGACTCACTACCAAAAAAGTCTTTAGTAGGGAGATGGAAAATATGAGAAGTATTTGGTCAGACACTGCATTTATTATTGAACCTGATGCTGGAGATCTTAACCTTCTAGGCACCTTACCTAGTAGGGCCTGGTTCCTTCTAGAGGCCATGGAAATGATTAAGTTTAAAATAATTAAGGTTGCTAAGTGATTTCTCTCCTTGTGAAAATGATAGAAAGGAATGCTGTCATTATTAAAAAGAGAACCAGAGCACTTAGAAGTTTGGGAATCTCACTCCCAATGAATATTCATTCTCATTAATTTAATTTATTAATTTCATGCTTGGCTGGAAACGCCTTGTCATCACATTCCCCCTGTTGCTACAACACTTGGGGCTGGCACAACATCTGGCTCTGCCACATCTGTTTTGGCAGAAAATGCAATATAACTTCTCATGCTGGTGGAGAATGTAGTAGTCTTAGATTTTTCTTGTGGTCAAATGCCAGGTCCTTTACAAAATCCTAAGGTTTTTAAAAAAAAATCACAGAAACTTAGACTACCTGCAAGCTTTTTAAAAAAAGAATAATAAACTCCACTGACTTCACAGGGTTTCTTTTTTTTTTAGGAACAGATGAGATGAATGGGAAAAAATACCATGTAAACAATAAAGCACTATATAAATGTCAGCTGTGTTTGATAATTCATAATTTACCATAAATGGTTCATTTTAATTTGAGAAAATGCATTAAATTCTTTTTAGGTAAAATGGCCTATGTTAGATAACTTGAATAAAAAAGATGAAAATCTTCACAGGATTAGGTCTTAGAGGACTGATATTTTATAAATATATTATGTTTAATATATATAATCAGCCCTCTAAGTCTCATACTCTCATTAGAGGGTATACATCGACATATGTTATATGTAAATATGTGTATATATATGTGTGTGTGTGTGTATATATATATATATATATATATATATATATATATGTACATATATATGTCCCTTAGGTCTTATTGATAGGAAAGTAAAATTTCCTCCCTGCCGCCATCATTTATTTCCTACCATCTTCCATCTAGTAAGGAGTGGTGGGAGATGAAGAAGGACAAAGCTGACGGCTTCACTTTTCTTTGATATGCTAAAGACTACTCTGCTTATTATTAACATTTTAGCATGTAAAATTATCTATATATAACTGGATATTTCCTACTATACAATAAGAGGCCAGAAGGTTGACTAATACATTAAATCATAACTGTGTCCAAAGACCAGTCTTCTCTGATGAAAGTAGCAGAAGGGAAATTTGATTCTGTCCAGAATTATCCAGATCATGGTTTGCATAATCTTTCCTTACTAATTATTTCAAAACTCATGTCAAAGGATCCATGATTTCATTCATGTGGGTACTCCCTCCACTGGCACAAATTGCAGCTCCTCCACACCTTAATGAATGGGGTTTATCAGTTGCTGTGGCCGAAGAACCCCTCTTGACCTGGTAGGTGACTTGGCGATGAACCACTCTGAATTTAAGGTGGGCACCAGATCACGGTTTCATAGTCAATCATGGGCCTGACCTAGATGCTGGGTAGAACCGTGGCAGAGTCTGTGTGGCAGAACCCTGGAGGAATCTTCAGGAAAAAACGGGTGCTACAAGCAGAACATCTTCACAAATTGTAAGGTACAGAAGTAAATCACTTCTGATTAGGTCCAATATAATTTAGAAATTGTGATTAATCTGAACAATAGAGAAGGGTTGGGCATTTTTAGAGAAGGGGAAGAAAGCTAGTGTATATTGAGCATTTAATCTGCTGGAAATTTCAGAATGAAGTACAGGGTAGATTTTTACCAGAATAATCTTTTGGTAAAAACAAAAACAAAACAGAAAAACTATATATGTGGAACAGTATTCTTATACTTAATTAGTAATTCTACCCTTAAAACCTTCTTGTAGGGTCTCATACTGACACTGCCCGATTTGGGCTATATCAGTGTACCCTACAGTCTTTTTCATTAGCTCCACTGTGATTAAATCTTTAGTAGTTCTCATGGGTAGGTGGGGGGAACATCTTTTTTTCATTTTATACACTCGCTTCCCTTGCATCTTATTTCCCCCCAGATTTAGGGGGAACCCTTGTCACTTTGGTATGAAGTTTGATGTTACACAGACTTTCCATTATTATTATTATTATTATTTAATTCATAACACTTTGCAAACACTAATTATGGAAATTTTAACAGTATTTTCCGCCCCCGCCCTTTTCCTTTTTAAACAAGAAACAAAATACAACTAATTCTCCTTTGTAGTCGGACCACCAAAGCAGAGGCAAGTGTAGTCAGTCCCTCACTCCTGAGAGTTTTTACCCTGTGTGTTCTGCTCCGTTTGTCCTTTTCAAAGGCATCTCAATGAGAAGCCTTGTTGAGACCTCCACTAGTGGCACTGTTTAGAGGGACTCATTAGGAACAGTTTGGTCTGAACAAAAGGAATTCTGTTCCTATTGTCCCAGTTGCAGTTTGGACATAGTAACTGGAAAAACTCTCTTAAACCCAACTAACAAACCAGTACTTGCCCAAGTGGTTTAGTTAGTCATAAAAGATTCTGGATGAAGATTTGGAATAGATAATTTACAGCTTAAAGGGGGCCTCAGTGAGGCCGTTTCATGTGTCACAAATGTTTCCTATTAAAGACCATAGACTGCTTCCCAGTAAATGGAGTTCTAGTCCCTCACCCCTTCCATGGCAACCTAAAGGTGATTCTTTTTATTCATCTATGTCCCTGAAAAAATCCCCAAAACAACAAACCAAAAACCCAACAACTTCTTGTCTTGGGAAAACAATATATAGATTAGAGATCAAGAGGAAGACATATAGTAATATAATAATAATAAAAATAACAGTAATGATGATAATAGCTTTCACTAATCTTAAGGTTTTCAAAGTGATTTATAGATATTATCCTTGTTTTTAAAAAACCCTTACATTCTCTCTTAGCATAAATTGGTTCCACAATGGTAAGGGCTAGGCAATGAGGTTAAGTGATGTGTACAGGGTCACATAGCTAGGAAGTGTCTGAGGTAATATTTGAACCTACGACCTCCTGTCTTCAGATCTGGCTCTCTATCCACTGAACCACCTAGCTGCCTGTATAGGTATTTATCCTAACATGTCATAGGAGGTCACAACTACCCTGTTGTTATTATTATTATCCCCATTTTACAAAAGAAGAAACTGAGGCATAGATGTTAAATGATTTGCTCAGTGTCACATAGCTAGCAGGTGTCTGAGGCAGGATTTGAATTTAGGTTTTCCTGACTCCAAGTCCAATCTATCCATTGTGCCACCTAGCTGCTAGAGAGAGGACTCTTTAGGAATGATTAAAAATGCCTTACACGTTAACACTTGTGGTTAGTGATTTTCTGCTGCTGAGATACAGGAATATTGCTTCCTGCAGGCAGTGGCATTGTGGTGAACCTCTGGAACCTTTTTTAAACCATGCAGAATTGGGCCAGAGTCTAGTTGTTTATATATCATTGGGGAAGAACCTTCTGTGGCCAATTTTTTGGAATCTTAAATGAGTTTGGCTTCTTTGCTTTCTGGGATTGGGCCATTGACATCTGTATAAAACTCTGATATTTAGCAAAGATGCTATTTTTAGGAATTCTGACTTTTTTTTTTAAGTGCCTATCACTTTCTCCCTTTGCTTTTCATCAAGATTTCCAGAGTGAGCAGCTAACATTTTCTCTGATCATACAGAATACATTACTACCTCTGAATAATTTCATTTAGAGCATAATTTCTGTCTGTATACTTCTCATTGACTTTGATGGCCTCCTGTGTTTGGGAAAATGTGTTCTTCCGGGCACTTAGTAAGAAATGGCACTAATGCAAACAACTGAAAAATTAAACAGGAAATTCAATTTACCAAGAATAGTTGGCTTCAAAGTATATGTATTTAAATGCAAAGGAATTAGAATAATAGAATTTTAGAGAGAAGTGAGATCAATGAAACTCTCCCTTTGTAATATACCTGAAAAATGGACATCCAATTCTACTTGAAGACCTCTACTGAAGGAAAGCCCACTATTCTCCAAAGCAGCCAATTATACTTTTGGATATCTCCGATTATTAGGAAGCTTTTCCTGACAAGCCAAAATGTGAATCTTTGTAAATTCCACCGTTTGTTTCTTTTTCTGTCCTCTTTCTGGCCCAAACAGAGTAAGTCCCACCTCTTCTTTATGTGACAGCTCATCAAGCACTTGAATACCATCATTATATTCCCTTTGAATGTTCTCTTTTCAGACTAAATATTTTCTATTCCTTAACCAGTTTTCCTATAACAGAGATTCAGACACAGATTCTTGAGACAGTCCATTGGAGTCCTTCTAAATTGACACTGAACCATTAAAGACCAGACTTGAAGTTCAGTCATTCATCATACTCTGAATCTATTTAATTGGATTTTTGTCTATGCCATATCACTCTATCTTTTCTAGTAGAATAGTATGAAATACTTTATCAAATGTTCTGTTAAAATCCAGATGAGATATACAGCATTTCTCTAACTTAACAATCTAGTAACCATGTAAAAAAATAAATTTTTTAGTTTTGCATGAACTGTTCTTAATAGAACTATTCTGTTTTTTTTTTTATCAACACTTCCTTTTCTGTATGGTCATTAATGATAACATTAATGATCTGAGGTCCAAAAATTACTCAGAAATCAAAGTGAAACTAATATTTGCAAGGTTTATCATTTATAACATATGGTATAGTATGTAGAAAAATTAAAATCTAGGTTTTGCAGATTCTGTTTTCTTTCCCTGCCCTCATTAAAAAAAAACAAAAATGGAACATTGCCTTTTTCCAGTCCTGTGGTTACTTCTCTCATTCTCTAAGGTCTTTCAAATAGCAATCCTTATCTGTCAATTCTTTCCATACTCAAGGATATAGTTCATCTGGGCCAGATGACTTGAGTTAATCATGGACAATTAGGTGTTCTCTTAACTATTTCTCTACTTATCAATCATCATTTTTCTACCCACCCCAACACAGCTGGCTTAATGTCTCATTTTATTCTACTCCTTTTCCAATATAGGTAAATTCTCTCCTACTCTTCTTGTTGTTGTTCTTCTCCTTTCTCTCCTTTCTCTTTCTCTTCCTTCCTCTCTTTCTTTTCCTTCCTCCTTTCCTTCTTATCCATTTTTACTTTCTTTTTTAGGCTCCTATATCTTTTGTACTTAAAAAAAATCTAAATTGTTCTCTGAGGTTCCTATGCATCACCATTATTAGTCTCTTCAAATGATTACTTTTTTCTTTCTTCATTGTAATTTTTTTTTCTTTTTGACTTTAGACTTTCTTTCTTGCATGTTAGGCCATGCCTACTCTTGATCACAAACTCTTAGTGTGAGTGGTCAGTTGCCCCAGAGTCCTCATAATTTCCACTTCAGCAACAAGTTCCTCCTTGTTAGTGAGAAGCAGATGAAAATAGAGTTGCCTCTTGTTGTTTTTTTCACTATGTGAAAGATGGAATAATCATCAAGGCAAGCCAAGGAATCATGAGCTACTCTGATTTTGGCCGAGAGTGATTGTCAGCAAATGTTTGGATAACTGAAATCTTCCAGCGCTGCTAACAAACATTTATTAAGGGTTTCATCTATGACTAGGCAGTGAGGCAGTATAGAGATAGAGCATGAGGCTTGAAATTAGGAAGACTCTTATTTGTGAGTTCAAATCCAGCTTCAGATACTCACTAGCTGTGTGAACCTGGGCAAGGCATTTAATTCTGTTTGCCTCAGTTTTTCATTTATAAAATGAGCAGGAGAAGGAAATGGCAAACCAGTTCAGTGTCTTTTCCAAGAAAATCCCAAATTTTCTTGGAATTAGGGTCATGAAGAGTTGGACACAGCTGAAATGACTCAACAATAAACAACAATAAAAACTGACAGGCATGGTTCTAGATATTGGAAATACAAAGAAAAAAATGAAACAGTTCTTGCCCTTAAGGAGCTTGTATTCTATCAGGGTTGATATATATAAGGTGTATATATAAGCATGTGTAAAAAGGATAGAGGATAGTAGCAGCTGAGGGAAATCAAGAAAAGTTACATTTAGAAAGTGGTAATAGCACTGAGTTTTGACCAAAACAAGAGATTTTGAGAAGCAGAAGTGAGGAGGAGGATATTTGAAACAGAAGGAATGGATAGTATACAGGTATGTAAATGGGAGATAGTATCTCATGTGAAAAATAGAAAAAAAAGATCAGCATGGCTGGATCACAGAGTGTAAGAAAGGGAGCAATGTATTACAAGGTTTTAAATATAGGATGAGGCAAGGCATGAAAGGCGTTAGACGCCAAATAAAACTGTTTGTATTTGATCCTAAAGGCAAAAAATAGTGAGCTACTGGAATTTTCCAAGTGGAGGAGTGCTATGTTCAGATATGTTCTGCTTTATGAAAATCCTTTTGATTGCTATTTGGAGGCCAGATTGGATAAGATAAACAATTGAGGCTATTGCAATAGTCTAGGTGAAAGGTGATAATAGTTCAGACTAGAGTGATGGCCATGTGAGTAGACAGAAGAAATTAGATTTTGTGGAGGTAAAAATGACAAGATTTGGCCACTATGTAAAAGATAAGGGAGAGCAAAGATTCAAGGAGAATGCCAAAGTTGTGAACCTGGGTGATTGGTAGGATGATAATGCCTTCACAGAGAGGGATTATTAATTCATTTCTTGAACTCATTTCTTTCCACTATTTTTTCCCAGGTAGTCTGTAAAATGGATTTTTCAAACAATAAATAAACACGAACTTATTAAGAGTTAACTATATGCTGGAAATTGTTGTAGTACTGGGGAAAAGGCAAAAACAATCCCTTTCCTTAAAGAAGTTATATTCTAATGGCAGAGACAACATGTAAATAAAAAGGTACATATAAGCATATATAAAAGGAGAAAGAAGGTGATCTTGAAGGGAAGGGTCAAGAAACTAGGACCCAGAAAAGCTCCCAGAAGAAGATAATATTTGAGATGAATCTTGAGGAAGCTAGGGATGCCAAGGGGCAAAGGTGAAGACTGAGAACATTCCAGGTATGGAGGACAATCAGTGCAAAGAGAGAGAGTGTTCTTTGTGAGGACAGCAAGTAGGCTAATACTTAGAGTTCATGGACATGACTAAAGTATAAGAAGACTAGAAAGCAAAGAGGCCATATTGCAAAAAGACTTAAAATGCCAGGTAAAAGATTTAATATTTGATCCTAGAGATGATAGAGGAGCCACTGGAGTATGATAAGTGTGTATTGGGGGGGCAGGCATTTTAGGACAATTACGTATCCATGTGGAAGACAGATTGAAATGGGGTAATACTTGAGGAAGGGGGACCAATTAGACATTTATAGTAATAGTTCAAGCTAGAAAAGATGAGGGCATTAACTAGAGATTTGCCTGAGTGGAAAGAAGGGGGGCCTTAACTAGATATGTTGTGAAGGTAGAAATGATGAAATTTGATAACATATTGGATAAATAGGGTGAATGAGAATAACTAGTCAAAGATGACACGGGTAGCCAGACTCCCAATTCTGTGTACTTTCCATTTTGCCATGCTGATGGAAAACTTTTAAACATAAGTTTCAATGACCCCCAGAAAATGTACAATGTTTAGGGAAGATTTCTTTGATCCTTTCTTGGGCATTAACTTTAGTGAGGTAAATACCATATCTTCATCTGATTTCCCCATGATTGCCCCTTCCTAATTGCCCAGGGAACTTGCCTAATGGAAAAAAATCTTCAGAGCCAGTGAAACTTACTCTTTCAAACTCTTTTGCTCCACCTCAACCACACACAGGAATGGTCACACTCTGGATCAAACCATTATCCATAAAGGAGTACTTGTGATCACTCATAGACCATAGCACAGGCTAGGAGAAAAGTGACCACACCTCTCCTTAGATCATACCTTTCTGGAAGTACAGAAGACCAACAGATCCCTGGAACTAATTCTGAAAATAGCACTATAAGAAACCTGAAGCTTGGGACAGTGCAACCTCCATCCCAGGAGCAAATCCCAAATTTAACATTAAGTTATATTAAGAAATAGGCTAGGAAATGAACAAACAACCAAAAAAAGAACCTTACTATAAAAAGTTAGTATGGTGACAGGGAAGATCAAAACACAAACTCAAAAGAGGAAAACATCAAAACAGCAATATGCAAAGTCTCAAAGAAAAATGTGAATTGGTGTCAGGCCCCAAAAGACTTCCTGGAAGAGCTCTAAATGGATTAAAAAAAATTAAATAAAAGAGGTAGAGTAAAGATTGGGGAAAGAAAAGAGAGTGAGGCAAAAAAATCATGTAAAAAGAGTCAACAGCTTGCTAAAGGAACCCCCCAAAAATAGAAAAGGAAGTATAAAAATTCACTGAAGAAAATAATTTCTTAAAAATTAGTATTGGGCAAGTAGAAGTTAATGGATCCATGAGACATCAAGAAACAATTAAATGAAATCAACCAAATGAAAAAAAAGAAAACATGAAATATTTCATTGGTAAAACAACTGACTTGAAAACTAGCGCAAGGGGATATGTCAAGGATCCCATTAAAAGAGTAGAACATCTATTTCACCTCCCTATGTGTCTCCTTCTCCCTCCCTCCCCACCCCACTCTCTTCAAAACCCTCTGCTTAAAAAGCAGAGCAAAACTTCCATTCTTCCTTTACAAATCTGCATACTCAAGCTTTATGAACTTTAGATCAAAGTTCCTTTCTTCCTAATTCAAATCCAACATACTTTCCCACCTTCTTTGACTTGCTTAAATCAAACAAACATTCCCTTGGTATCCCTTCAATTGCTAATCGTAACCCAAAAGAATTCTGATTTAAAGGATTACATCATTGAAACACTGCATCTTTAGCATAGTACTCATCAGTTATAAATTTCAGTTCATGGTACAAATTGGTAAACTGAGGTAACCACTGAGTATTGAACAAAATCTACAGTACAGTCAGATTTACTTTGAGCTTTTGTTTACATCCAAACAATACTTAAAACACATGTTTTAGCGGCAGCTCACATAACAGATTTAAAAAAATTCCATAAAGCATTTAATATTACAGGATCTTTTAAATTCAGAGATTTGAAGCCTTTTAAGACTGTAAACCTTAAAGCAAGCCTTTTGACAAGCAGTCTGATTATCTATTTTCGAGACCAAGAAGTTAAATGTAATAATAAAATTAGTCCAACTTATAATACACTGGATGAAAACCATTTGATAATTTTAATCAAAAACCCATTTTTGGTAAGTTTAAATGGGTGCTCAGGGAGGGGTAGCACCTTGGTATGGAGGGCTTGTTGTGCCCTCATAGGGCAGCTCTCCAGCCTCTGACCCCTACCTGACACCCAGCTCTCACTTGTGGCTCCCAGTAGCTGCTAGCATGCAGCAGCGGCCACACCCTGGGAAACGGCTTCAACAGGCTGGCCAAACCTTATGAGGGTAGCCATCGGGTCGTCGCTGACCCCTGGTGAACCAGGGCTTTGCTCACCCAGCATGTGAAGACTGTTTTGGCGGAACAGGTGGAAGAAACCAACAAGAAGGTTCAACGGCTGAGATGGCGACACAGCAAAGCACTGTGGAGTGCTTAGGGCATGTTGGAGCACAAAGGACAACACGGCCATCCAATGCAGCTGAGGAAGTCTCCAGGCGTAACGACTTTTCGTGCCACTGGACCCAGTCTTCCAACGCCGAGAGAGTGCAACTGTCTCTGTGCATCGACTTTTCCACTTAAATCTCTTTCATGCACAAGTATCTTTGTGCACACATGCACAAAGACAATCATCATTCTCAGCTTCTGAGAGACTACTACTAAACTAAACTAAATTATAAGACTACCTGAAAGCAACAATAAAAAAGTGCCTAGAAATCACCTTTCAAGCAAGTATCAAGAAAAACTGCCCTGATATCCTAGTTGTATATTTATTTATGCATACATAACTATATACATATTTATGTCTTGGTATTTCATCCTATACACCTATACAGTTTGTCACTGCTCCCTCTAAATAATTCTTCCAGCTACCCAGGTGATAATAACAACTTATCTCAGAATTAGATAAATTTAATAACAACAACAAAAATAAGAAAGAAGTTATAGAGATGAACAGAATTTTAGAAAAGTTAGTATACTAGCCCTCTGGAGAAAATGGAATATGAATAAAAAGGAATGTCTTTTTTTCAGTGGTACATGGCACCTTTCATGAAAATTGACCATGTATTAGATCATTAAAAACCTGACAACCAAATGCAGAAAAGTAGAAACATTAAATGTACCCCTTTCAGATCATAATGCAACTAAAAAACCTAGAAAAAAATTTCCCCTAAGTACTGCATACCAAAATTTATGAGATGAAGACAAAACAGTACTTAGGGGGAAATTTTTGCTTATAGTAATAAAATAGAAAAAAGAAGATCAATTAATTGGGCATGCAACTAAAAAAACCTAGAAAAAATAACAAATTAAAAATCCCTGTTTAAACACCAAATTAGCAGTCCTGAAAATCAAAGAAGTTAATAGAACTTAAAGTAAGAAAACCATTGAACTAATAAATATAACAAGGAGTTGGTTTTATGAAAAAACAAACTAATAATAATAAAAGAAATAGACTATTGGATAATTTGATTTAAAAAAAAGAAAGAAGGAAACCAAATTACCAGTACCAAAAATGAAAAGGGTGAACTGACTACCAATGAAGATGAAATTAAAGCAAATATTATGAGCCATTTTGCCCAACTGTATACTAGTATAGCTGATAACATAAGTGAAATATAGGAATGCTTTCAAAAGTGTACATTTATCAGATTAATAGAAGTAGGAATAAAATACTTAACCTCAACCTCATCTTAAAAAAAGAAATTGGACAAGAAGAGATCCATGAACTTCCTAAGAAAAAGCTCACAGGGCCAGATGGATTCACAAGTGAATTCTACCAAACATTTAAAGAATAATTAATTCCAACTCTACATAAACTATTTAGAAAAATAGGCAGAAAAGGATCCTTCCAATTTCCTTTAATAATATGGTGCTGATATCTAAACCAAGAAATGTGAAAACAGAGAGACCACTATAGACCAATTCCCCTAATGAATTTAGATGCAAAAAAAAATTTTTTTTAAACCCTTACCTTCTGTCTTAGAATCAGTACTGTGTATTGGTTCCAAGGCAGAAGAGATGTAAGGGCTAGGCAATGGGGGTTAAGTGACTTGCCCAGGGTCACACAGCTAGGAAGTGTCTGAGGCCAGATTTGAATCTCCTGTCTCTAGATCTGGATCTCAATCTACTGAGCTACCTAGCTGCCCCCTTGATGCAAAATTGTTAAATAAAATTCTAACAAGGAGATTATGCATTATATCACAAAGATTATATACTATAACCATATGGGATTTAGAAAGCAAGACTGATTCAATATTAGAAAAACTATCGGCATAATTGACCATATCAATAACAAATCCAACAAAAGCCATATTATTATTTTAGTAGACACGGAAAAAGCTTTTGACAAAGCACAACACTTATTCTTATTTTTTTAAAAATTAGAAAAGAATATTATGGAGTTATCCTTAAAGTAATAAATAGAATTTATCTAAAACCATCAGCAAGCATTATCTGTAACAGGGACAAACTAGGAACATTCCCAGTACAAGCAGGGGTGAAGTAAGGATGTCCATTATCACCAATATTATTCAATATTGTTCAAGAAATGCTAGCTATAGGACTAAAAGAAAAATAATGGAAGGAATTAGATTAATCCATGAGGAACCAAAACTATTATGCTTTGCAGGTGATATTATTCTTTGCAGGATACCCTCAGAGGATCCTAGAGAATTAATTAAAAAATCAGTTGAAATAATTGACAACTTTAGCAAAGTTGCAGGATATAAAATAAACCTACATAAATCATCAGAATTCCTACATATGACCAATAAAGTCCAGCAGCAAGGGATAGAAAGGGAAATACCACTTAAGATAAATGCAGACAGTATAAAATACTTAACAGTCTCCCTGTGACAAATCTAGGAGCTATATAAACACTATTACAAGACAATTGTCACACAAATAAAGTCAAATTTGAATAACTGGATATTATTAATTGCTTGTGGACAGCCTGAGTCCATATAATAAAAATAAAAGTTCTACTTAAATTAATTTGCTTATTTAGTACCATACCAATCAAACTACCAAAAAAAAATTTATAGAGCTAGAAAAAATAATAAGAAAATTCATCTGGAAGAACAGAAAGTCAAGAATATCAAGGGAATTAATAAAAAAAAATATGAAGGAATGAAGAACCAGACCTCAAAATGTATTGCGAAGTGTTAATCATCAAAACTATCTGGTATTGGTAAGAGATAGAATATTGAATCAGTGGACTAGACTGGACACATAATATCCAGTTAGTAATGACCATAGTAATCTAGTGTTTGTTTTTAAAAACAAAGATCCCAGCTTTTGGAACAAGAACTCACTATAATAGTCCCTTGCTATATCGTGGTTCACTTAGCTGGGCTTCACTATATCGTGGGTTTAAAAAAATATATCTATCTAATTCTGTATCATGGAGTTACACTTATCCCAGCACACTGTTGGCTGATGGAATGAAAGGCAACCAACCATAGTGCTGTGTTCTGTATCCTGGGTGCTGTTTGGCTCAGTGACTGTAGGTTAATAAGTGTGTGGAAAAGATTTATAGGAGAATGGGAAAGGTTTATAAAGCCTTAATATATATACATATAAGTAATAAAATAAATATAACACAGCTACTTAGAGGATTTTCACCTATCTCAGAAGTCTCTGGAACGTAACTCCCACAATAGGTGAGGGATCACTGTTTTTGATAAAAAAACTGCTGGGAAAACTGGAAAGCAGTTTGGCAGAAACTAAGTATAGATCAACACCTCATGCTCTGTAACAAGATAAAGCCAATATGGGCACATGATTTAGATGTAAAGGATGCTACCATAAACAAGTTAGGGGAGAATGGAATAGTTTGTCAGATCTATGGATAAGGGTAGAATTTATGACCAAAGAAGAGATAGAAAGCATTACAAGAGATAAAATGGATAATTTTGATTACATTAAATTAAAAAAGTTTCCCCAAACAAAACTAATGCAATCAAGATGAAAAGGAAATCACAAAACAGGGAGAACATTTAAAAAAAATGATTTTCTTTGATAAAGGGCTTATTTCTCAAATATATAGAGAACAGAGTAAAATTTATAAGAATACAAGACATTCCCCAATTGCTAAATGGTCAAATGATATGAACAGGCAGTTTTCAAATGAAAAAAAATCAAAGGTATCTGTTTTAGTTCTTGTTCAGTAATTTTTCAGTGGTGCCCTTCTTTGTGACCCCATTTGGGATATTCTTGGCAAAGATACTGGAGTAGTTTGCCATTTCCTTTTCCAGTTCATTTTAAAGATGAGGAACTGAGGTCTTAAAGAGGGTTAAAAGACCCAGAATTACAGTTAGTAAATATCTGAGGTTAGATTTGAACTCAGGAAAATGAGTCTTCCTGACTATAGACCTTATGCTCTAACCATTGTGATACCTAGCTGCCCCAAACTATTTCTGACCATATAAAAATGTTCTAAATTCATAATAATTGGAAAAATGCAAATCAAAACAACTCTAGTATCAACCCACACATAGCAGATTGACTAATATGACAGAAAAGAAAAATGATAAATGTTGGAAGGTATGTGGGAAAACTAGTACACCAAAGTAGTGTTGGTGGGGTTGTGAACTGATATAGCCATTCTGAAGAGCAATTTGGAACTGTGCCCAAAGGATTTTAAAACTGTGCAAACCCTTTGATCCAGAAATACCACTATTGATATGTGTTCTGAAGAGATTTAAAAAAAAGAGAAAAGGACCTACATGTCAAAAAAATATTTATAGCAATTCTTTTTGTGGTTCAAAGATTTGGAAATTGATGCAATGCCCATAAATTTGGAAATGGCTAAACAAGTTGTGATTTGTGATTGTGGTGGAATAGTATTGTGCTATAAGAAATGGTGAGCAGGATAATTTCAGAAAAACCTGAAAATATTTATAGGAACTGATATAAAGTGAAGCGAGCAGACCTAGGAGAGCAATAAACAAGAGTAAAAGCAACATTGTATGATGATCAACTGTGAATGATTTAACTCTTCCCAACAATACAATGATCCAAGACAATTTTGAAGGACTCAGGAAAAATTCTATCTGCCACCAGAAAAAAAAACTGATAGACTCTGAATACAAACTGAAAGCTATTATTTTTTACTTATCTTTTTTTGGTTTGTGTTTTCTTTCACAACATGACTAATGGAAATATATTTTGCCTAATTGCACACATAAAACCTATATCAGATTACTTACTGTCTTGGAGGGGGAGAAAGGAAAGAGTTTTCATCTCAAATTTAAAAAATGAATGTTAAGACTTCCAGGTAAACATGGCTGCAATCTAGACGCGAATCTCTTCCTCTCCCCGGCACCGAACGAAATAGACTACCTCAAAAGAGCATAAAAATCACCTTTGGAAGAATGGAGTACCCCCACAGAAATGAAAGTATGTGGGGTTTGAACATTTCCACATAATAAGAAGGAGGAAAAGCTTGCACAAAAATGTGAACTGAGCCACCCTTCCCCCCTCACCTCCCCCACCAAACCAATACCTTACAAAGAGTAAGGTATCAGAATGCTCACTGGGACAGTGAGTGACTGAGGAACGTCTCTGTCTGGGGGGGGGGGGGCACACCAGGGTCCTTGGGATCTAAAGACTGCTAGGAAACGACCTCTCAGGGTGGTTTCACGGGAGAATCCTGTGCTGAGCACAGGGGCGGCCACGCTGAACACAGGGGTGATTGTGCTGAGCAAAGGGGCGGCTGCGCTGCGCTGAGCACAGGGGAGGTTGTGCTAAGCACAGGGGCCTGCTCTAACAAACCTTGGAGGCTGGGAAGAACTAGTCTAAGGCAACCTAATTTCACAGAAAACCCACCCATATCACCCAGACCCCAGGCCAAAAAGGAAAGGGGAATAAAACCACCAAAGGAATGGCTCACATGGCCCAAAATCAAGCCTCCAAGAAGAAAGGGGGGGGGGAAGTGACTGTTGAAAACTTTTATGGTGGGAGTACCCAAGGAAAAGAAGAGAAAGAGGATGAAATCCAAACAAAATCAAAACATGCCTCCCAAAATGGAAATTATCCACAAGCTCTGGAAGAACTCAAATTGGAGCTTATCCAAAAGATGGAAACCTTCTGGAAAGAAAAATGGGAGAAAGATATCAGCAGTCTGACAGACAAGACTTCACAATTGGAGAAAGAGCTGGAAGCATCTAATAGAAGGGCAGACAAAGCTGAAAAGCAAAACCAGTCCCTAACGACCAGAATTAAGCAACTGGAAGACAGTGAGCTTGCAAAACAGCAAGAATTAATAAAGAAAAGCCAAAAAAATTAATGAATTAGAAGAAAACATAAAATATCTCACTGAAAAGGTCACAGACCTTGAAAACAGAGGAAGAAGAGACAACGTGATAATTATTGGTCTGCCCGAAAAACCAGAAATAAACAAAAACCTCGATCCTATACTACAGGAGATTATAGAAGAAAATTGCCCACATGTTCTGGAGCAAGGGGGCAAAATAGAAATAGAAAGAGTTCATAGATCACCCTCTATACTAAATCCCCAAAAGACAACCCCCAGGAATGTAATCGCCAAATTCAAGAGCTTCCAAGAAAAGGAGAAAATCCTACAAGAAGCTAAGAAGAGGAGCTTCAGATACAGAGGGGCTTCCATAAGGATCACACATGACTTAGCGGGTAACAAACTAAGAGACCACAAAGCATGGAACACGATATTTAGAAAGGCAAGAGAGCTGGGTCGACAACCAAGAATCAACTACCCAGCAAAACTGACTATATACTTCCAGGGGAAAGTATGGGCATTCAGCAAAATAGAAGATTTCCAAGCATTTGCTAAGAAAAGACCAGAACTTAGTGGAAAATTTGATATCCAATCACAGAAAGCAAGAGAAAAATGAAAAGATAAATATGAAAGAAAGGGAAAAGGAGATAAATCTTATCTTTTTCTTTAAGTCAAGCTCTCTTCTATAAGGACTACATTTACATCAAATTATATATATTAATATGTGGGGAAAATGTATTGTGTAACTCTCAAAAATTGTAGCATCATAAGAGTAGTTAGAAGAATCATGCATAGGGAAAGATTGGGGCATCAAGAAGATTTAATGAAAGGGGGGGGCAAAGAAAGAAAAAGGGAGGGTGGAATCATCGATAATACTAAGATTTACTTCAAGAAATGGGGAGGGGACTAAATAGAATAATCTTTCCCATACAAAGATACACATGGGAAGGGAAGAGGAAGATCTCTCATGAGAAGGAGAGGAAGAGAGTGTGAAGTGGTATTACTTAAACCTTACTCTCAATGAAATCAACTCTGAGAGGGAAGAACATCTAGATCCAGTGGGATCCTGAATTCTATCTTATCCAACAGGGTAAGAAAGAAAGGGAAATTAAGGAGGGGGAGTGGGGAGGGAATATGAAAAGGGAGGGAAGGAGAGGGGGGAGGGGAAGGGAGCATAAAAATGGAGGGGCTAGAAAGGGAAGCATATCAAGGGAGGGGACTAGGGGGACTGACCCAAAGTAAATCACTGGTTCTAAAGGATATAGCTAAAGAAGAAAGGTCAGAACTAGGGGAAGATATCAAAATGCCAGGGAATCCACAAGTGACAATCATAACTTTGAACGTAAATGGGATGAACTCACCCATAAAACGTAGACAAATAGCAGATTGGATTAGAACCCAAAACCCTACCATATGTTGTCTTCAAGAAACACATATGAGGTGGGTTGATACTCACAAGGTTAGAATTAAAAGATGGAGTAAGACCTTTGGGCTTTAACTGATAGAAAGAAGGCAGGAGTTGCAATAATGATATCTGACAAAGCCAAAGCAAAAATAGACCTGATCAAAAGGGATAGGGAAGGTAAATATATTCTGTTAAAAGGGAGTATAGACAATGAGGAAATATTACTAATCAACATGTATGCACCAAATGGTATAGCATCCAAATTTCTAATGAAGAAACTAGGAGAATTGAAGGAGGAAATAGACAGTAAAACCATATTAGTGGGAGACTTGAACCAACCACTATCAAATTTAGATAAATCAAACCAAAAAATAAATAAGAAAGAGGTAAAAGAGGTGAATGAAATCTTAGAAAAATTAGAGTTAATAGACATATGGAGAAAAATAAATAGGGACAAAAAGGAATACACTTTTTCTCAGCAACATATGGCACATTCACAAAAATAGATCATACACTACATCACAGAAACATGGCATTCACATGCAGAAAAGCAGAAATAATAAATGCAACCTTTTCAGATCATAAAGCAATAAAAATATTGATCAGTAAGGGTACATGGAGAGCCAAATCAAAAATTAATTGGAAATTAAATAATATGATACTCCAAAATTGGTTAGTTAGAGAAGAAATCATAGAAACAATTAATAATTTCATTGAGGAAAATGACAATGCTGAGACATCCTTTCAAACCTTATGGGATGCAGCCAAAACAGTACTTAGAGGAAAATTCATATCCATGAGTGCATATATCAACAAATTAGGGAGGGCAGAGATCAATGAATTGGAAATGCAAATAAAAAAACTCAAAAGCGATCAAATTAAAAACCCCCAGCAGAAAACCAAACTAGAGATCCTAAAAATTAAGGGAGAAATTAATAAAATCAAAAGTGATAGAACTATTGAACTAATAAAGAAGACTAGAAGCTGGTACTTTGAAAAAATAGACAAAATAGACAAAGTACTGGTCAATCTAATTAAAAAAAGGAACGGAGAAAGGCAAATTAACAGCATCAAGGATGAAAAGGGGGATCTCACCTCCAATGAAGAGGAAATTAAGGCAATCATTAAAAACTACTTTGCCCAACTATATGGCAATAAATATACCAACCTAGGTGATATGGATGAATATTTACAAAAATATAAATTGCCTAGGCTAACAGAAGAAATAGATTTCTTAAATAATCCCATATCAGAAAAAGAAATCCAACAGGCCATCAAAGAACTTCCTAAGAAAAAATCCCCAGGGTCTGATGGATTCACCAGTGAATTCTATCAAACATTCAAAGGACAGCTAATCCCAATACTATACAAACTATTTGACACAATAAGCAAAGAGGGAGTTCTACCAAATTCCTTCTATGACACAAACATGGTACTGATTCCAAAGCCAGGCAGGCCAAAAATAGAGAAAGAAAATTATAGACCAATCTCCCTAATGAATATAGATGCAAAAATCTTAAATAGGATACTAGCAAAAAGACTCCAGCAAGTGATCAGAAGAGTCATTCACTATGATCAAGTAGGATTTATACCAGGGAAGCAGGGCTGGTTCAATATTAGGAAAACCATCCACATAATTGACCACATCAACAAGCAAACCAACAAAAATCACATGATTATTTCAATAGACGGAGAAAAAGCCTTTGATAAAATCCAACACCCATTCCTATTTAAAACACTACAAAGCATAGGAATAGAAGGGTCGTTCCTAAAAATAATAAACAGTATATATCTAAAACCATCAACTAATGTCATCTGCAATGGGGATAAACTAGATGCATTCCCAATAAGATCAGGAGTGAAACAAGGATGCCCATTATCACCAATATTTGACATTGTACTAGAAACACTAGCAGTAGCAATTAGAAAAGAAAAAGAAATTGAAGGCATTAAAATTGGCAATGAGGAGACCAAGTTATCACTCTTTGTGGATGATATGATGGTCTACTTAAAGAATCCTAGAGATTCAACCAAAAAGCTAATCGAAATAATCAACAACTTTAGCAAAGTTGCAGGATACAAAATAAACCCACACAAGTCATCAGCATTTCTATATATTTCCAACACAGCTCAGCAGAAAGAACTAGAAAGAGAAATCCCATTCAAAATCACCTTAGACAAAATAAAATACTTAGGAATCTATCTGCTGAGACAAACACAAGAACTATATGAACACAACTACAAAACACTCTCCACACAACTAAAACTAGACAATTGGAAAAACATTAATTGCTAATGGATAGGACGAGCCAATATAATAAAAATACAATATAATTAAAATGACCATTCTACCCAAACTCATTTATCTATTTAGTGCCATACCCATTGAACTTCCAAAAAACTTTTTTACTGATTTAGAAAAAAACCATAACAAAGTTCATTTGGAAGAACAAAGGATCAAGGATATCCAGGGAAGCAATGAAAAAAAAAATACAAAGGAAGGGGGCCTTGCAGTCCCAGATCTCAGACTATATTATAAAGCAGCGGTCATCAAAACAATTTGCTACTGGCTAAGAGACAGAAAGGAGGATCAGTGGAAGAGACTCTGGGTAAGTGACCTCAGCAGGACAGTATTCGACAAACCCAGAGAACCCAGCTTTTGGGACAAAAATCCACTATTTCATAAAAACTGCTGGGAAAATTGGAGGACAGTGTGGGAAAGATTGGGTTTAGATCAACACCTCACACCCTACACCAAGATAAATTTAAAATGGGTGAATGACTTGAACATAAAGAAGGAAACTATAAGAAAATTAGGCGAACTCAGAATAATATACATGTCAGACCTTTGGGAAGGGAAAGATTTTAAAACCAAGCAAGACTTAGAAAGAGTCACAAAATGCAAAATAAATAATTTGGAATATATCACATTAAAAAGTTTTTGTACAAACAAAACCAATGTAACTAAAATCAGAAGAAAAGCAACAAATTGGGAAGCAATCTTCACAAAAACCTCTGATAAAGGTTTAATTACTCAAATTTACAAAGAGCTAAATCAATTGTACAAAAAATCAAGCCATTCTCCAATTGATAAATGGGCAAGGGACATGAACAGGCAGTTTTCAGTGAAAGAAATCAAAACTATTAATAAGCACATGAAAAAGTGCTCTAAATCTCTTATAATCAGAGAGATGCAAATAAAAACAACTCTGAGGTATCACCTCACACCTAGCAGATTGGTCAACATGACAACTATGGAAAGTAATGAATGATGGAGGGGATGTGGCAAAGTAGGGACACTAATTCATTGCTGGCGGAGTTGGGAATTGATCCAACCATTCTGGAGGGCAGTTTGGAACTATGCCCAAAGCGCGATAAAAGACTATCTGCCCTTTGATCCAGCCATAGCACTGCTGGGTTTGTACCCCAAAGAGACAATAAGGAAAAAGACGTGTACAAGAATATTCATAGCTGCACTCTTTGTGGTGGCCAAAAATTGGAAAATGAGGGGATGCCCTTCAATTGGGGAATGGCTGACCAAATGGTGGTATATGTTGGTGATGGAATACTATTGTGCTGAAAGGAATAATAAAGTGGAGGAATTCCATGGAGAGTGGAACAACCTCCAGGAAGTGATGCAGAGCAAAAGGAGCAGAACCAGGAAAACATTGTACACAGAGACTGATATACTGTGGTACAATCGAAGGTAATGGACTTCTCCGTTTGGGTCAATGTAATGTCCCTGAACAATCTGCAGGGATCTAAAAAAACACTATCCACAAGCTGAGGATAAACTGTGGGAGTAAAAACAGAGAGGAAAAGCAACTGCTTGACTACAGGGGTTGAGGGGATAAGACTGAGGAGAGACTCTAAATGAATACTCTGGTGCAAATGCCAACAACATGGAAATGGGTTCGAATCAAGAACACATGTGAAACCCAGTGGGATCACGCGTCGGCTATGGGAGAGAAGGGGGGAGGGGAGGAAAAGAAAATGATCTTTGTTTCCAATGAACAATGTTTGGAAATGACCAAATAAAATAATGTTTAAAAAAATGAATGTTAAGATTTATTTTCACATGTAATCATAAAAAGTAAATAATTTTTAAAAATTCATTATCCACAGATGTCCCACTTCTTTAATTAAAATCTCTGACATTCCTCTATCTGATCATAATCTTGATCATTACATCTCTCCCTATGCTCCCTCCTCCTGAATCTATTCTTCAGCTTCATTATACTTCTTATTCTTTTATCCTTTAGTTCTTTTTCAGGTTATTAACCTTGCTTTACTTTCAATATTTTCCCTTCCTTTCCATATAGTTAACCAAATTTGACTCTACATTATTATCCATTCTTGGGTCTCTGGCCCATTTGTCTTATTGTTGCACATCTCTTGCCAAATCTCAGCCTTGCTCAGCCCACCATCTACCTTTTCCGCTCCTATTCATATGATGCAGAATGGAGCCAGAGGAAATCACACCAGTATAATGACTATAGGTACTACAAATTCACATTATCCAACTCTAACTAGACACTCACTGATTGATTCATGCAGAAGCTTTTCCTAAACCCCTCTTCTGTTTTTCAGCCTCTCTCATTTACCCCAGTTCCCACTCTCTCAGCTGATGACCTCATTTTTGCTGGAGAAATTGAGGCCATTTCCCTTGAGTTCCCTCTTCTGTCCTCAAAATTCCTTGACACCATCACCTTCTCTCTCTTCTTTGATAAAGAAGTGGCCTTCTTTTTCTCAAGGTGAAACATTTTACATATGCCTTAATCCTGTCATCTTCTCCAACAGATTTTTCACTAAATCTTCCTTCCCTAACTTTAATCTCCAACCTTGCCTTATCTACTAATGCTTTTCTTACTGCCTTCAAACATGTCACACTCCCCCATCCTTAAAAAGATCTTTGCTAGATACTTAAGCTATGTCTTTATCTTGCCTCCCTTTTTTCCTATACTTTTTGAAAAAGTTGTCTTTGTTCCTTGACTGTACTCCCTTTCCTCTCATCACATTTCAACCCCTTGTAATCTGATTTCTGACTTCATCATTCACTTGAAAGCAATCTCTCCAAAGTTAACAGTGATTTTTTTGGTTGTCAGATCTCATGGTCTCTTCTGAGTTCTCATCTTTCTTGATCTTGTTGCTTCATTTGTCACTGTTGGCCACCTTCTCCTGCATATTCTCACCACACTGCCCTCTTCTTGTTCTCTTCCCAACTATTGTTGTCAACTAATTGGCACTTTGGATAGTGTTGAGACTGGAGTCAGGAAAATCTGAGTCAAATTCTCCCTCAAAAATTAGTAATGTGACTATAGCACTTAAACTTTCTCAGCCTCAGTGAAAAGTCTAGCTCTAGATTCATAATCTTTGAGTCTTTTTGCTCCACACCATGCTTCCCAACTGGATGTTCTATCATGCTTTGTCCTGGGTCATTTTTTCATCTCTCAGTGAACTTATGTGCTTCCTTGGATTTAACTATCATCTCCATCCAGAAATTTACAGATCTATTTATCTAATTGCAGTTTATCTTCGGAACCCAAGGCCCAAATCATCAACTGCCTTTTAGATATTTTGATTTGGATGTTTCAAAACAGAACATTTTAAAATTTAAAATTTAATTTTTTTCAATTACAGAAACTTATTTCTCTCTCTTCCATCCCTTTCCTTTAATTAAAAAAAAGACAAAACCCTTACAAAAACATGAATAGTAATACAAAAGAAATTGCTGCACTAGCCACCGGTCCAAAAATATATGTCCCATTTTGAGGTGACTATCTATCATAGCTCATCCCTCCTCTGGGGAACTCATTGTTTATTCCTCTCTTCAAAAACATTGCCCTTCCAAACTTCTAAATATCTGTCAAAGATACCACTCTTTCCCCATATAGCTAGATTGATAGATAGAGCATGTATTAAGTACCAGAAACACACATACAAGGAAGCAAAACAATCTGTCACCTCAAAGGTGTTTACATTCTAATAGGGGAAGACAATATATCAAAGGGTGTTGGAAAGAGGACTGGTGAAGATAGCCAGAAATGTAGGCTTGTACTTTGGCAAGATAACTAATCCATTCTCCCAGGTTCATGACCTTCATGTTATCTTTGATTCCTCACTCTTACCTCATATCCAATCATTTGCCAAATCTTGTTGCTTTTATCTTCACAATATCTTTCAAATCCAACTCTTTCTCTCTACCCCTAGTCACCAACCTTGGTTCCTACCCTTATCACCTCTCACTTATATTATTGTAATGACTTCCTATTTGGTTTTCCTGTCTCAAGTATCTCTCTACTCTACTCCTTTCTTCTTCACAAAGCTGACACAGTGATTTTCCTTAAGGGCATGGATTTGACTATATCATTCACCTATTTGATAAACTTCAATATCTCCCCTATACCTCTGAGTATAAACTTGTCTGATTTGCTTTTAAAGACCTTCATAACTTGACTCCAAACTGTCTTTTCAGGTTATTTGTTCATTGTTCCTCTCTTTCACTCTGTGATCCAAAAAAACTAGATTTCTCTCTGTTCCTCATATTCTACATTCCATTTCTTTAATTTCATGTCTTGGAACAGATTATTCCTAATTTACAACTGAAATAGACTCTCTTCCCCTTTACTTCATAGAATTGCTCTCTTCCTTCAAAACATAGCTCAAGTACTACCTTCTACATGAAGCCTATTCTGATCCTGCCCACTATTAATATTCTTTCTCCATAACTATCTTTTATTTATCTATTTTGCCTTTTTCTCTTTATATTTTCTTCACATATATATATATATACATATATATATATATATATATATATTTGTTTCATTCATTAGAATATAAGCTCCTTGAGAGTAGGGATTGTTTCATTCTTCATATTTATATCCCAGTTACCCAACACAATGCCTAGGATAGAAGATATTTAAAATGTTTTGTACTCTCTGACACTAAGTTAAAGAGATTCTGATTAAATGTCTATAATGTCCATCTTTCTTGCTCAGTTTTTCTTTGGTGCTTTATGGCTGCAAATCCTGGAATACTACACTTAAAGAAATGCTTGGAGGCAGCTGGGTAGCTCAGTGGATTGAGAGCCAGGCTTAGAGATGGGAGGTCCTAGGTTCAAATCTGGCCTCAGACACTTCCTAGCTTTGTGACCCTGGACAAGTAACTTAACCCCCATTGCCTAGCCCTTATCACTCTTCTGCCTTGGAACCAATACAGAGTATGGCTTCCAAGACAGAAGGTAAGGGTTTAAAAAAAAAAAGAAATGCTTGTTTTTATCCTTCCAAAAGATTCATGATCTCATCAATGAGGCTAATCTCTCTACCAGTTTAGATGGCAATTTCTCCCATTTTTCCGTAGGATTTTAGGAATTGCTGACATACCAGACTTTATCAACTGATTGCCAACCTTCTAGTTTCTCCAAACTTAGCTAGCCCAGGCCTCCATTTTTATTATAGAGATTGTCCACAGGTTGTTTCTAGCTTGGTAGGAATTTCTAGAACTTATAGAACATTAATATCAACTTTAAGAAGCAAGGTCACTTGTATGCCATGATATAAAATCTAAGGAAGATTTAAAAAAAATTAGCTTTATTCTGTTTACTAAGAAAAATAACTATTGATTTATATGCAGAGCACTCAAGTGGCTCAAATTTTAATAGTGCTTTACATGCTTTGAGTTTTGGAACAATTTCTGTTATAATATAGCTGTAACAAAATTTCATCTGAGTATAGAAGTATTTTAAAAAACCTTCTGTAGCAAATATGTAGTGAATAATCTTGAATTTGAGGGGAAATAGATATATATACATATATGTAGTTATCAAAGAAAGTAAACTACTACTGTACATATAGCATGGAAAACATTTCTCTTCATATTCTAAGACATTCAAGAGAAAATAAATTGAACTGATTAATAAACTGTTCAGTTAGTTGAGGGTTTACAAAATGTGTTTTTTAAACTTTCAAGTACTTTTATTGGAATGCCCTCATTTACTTTTTTTAAAAAGATATTTTATTTTGCTAATTACATGTAATAACAATTTTCCACATAAGTTTCCTGAAGTTATAAGATCCAAATTGTCTCCCTTCCTCCTTTCCCTTCCCTGTCCTGGAAATGGTAAATAGTTTGATCTTAATTATACATTTATTATCAAATAAAATCCATTTCCATATTGTTTGTTGTTGTAAGAGATTACTCATATAAAATCAGAACCTCCAAACAAAAACCTAAATAAACTAAAATGAAAGAGTATGATTTGGTCTGCATTCTGACTCCAATAGTTCTTCCTTTGGAGTTGAATAGAATTCTTTATCATAAGTCCTTCAGAATTGTCCTGGATCATTGTATTGCTGAGAGTAGCTAAATCTTTCACAGTTGATCATGCCACAAGATTGCTGTTACTGTGTACAATGTTCTTCTGGTTCTGCTTATTTCACTCTGCATCATTTCATGTGGGTCTTTCCAGCTCTTTCAGGGTGAGTTCATCCCATTCATGTTCAAAGTTATGATTGCCACTTGTGTATTCCCCAGCACTTTGATATCCTCTCCTAGTTTTGCCTTTTCTTCTTTTGCTATATCCTTTTAAACCAGTGGTTTGCTTTTAATCAGTCCCCCTAATCCCCACCCTTAATATGCTTCCTTTTCTGCCCCCTCCCTTTTTGTTCCCTTCTTATTTTGGGGGGGGGGTCTGTTAAGTTCCCTTCCCCCTCTCCTTCCCTCCCTTTTTGTACTTCCCATCCCCCTACCTTCCCCTTAGTTTTCCCTTCTCACTTTCCCTATAGGATAGGATAGAATTTAATACTCCAATGGATCTAGATGCTCTTCCCTCTCAGAACTGATTTCACTGAGAGTAAAGTTTAAGTATTACCTATTAACACTCTCTCCCTCTCCTTCTTATAAGAGTATGCTTCCCCTCCCCTTCCCATGTGTATCTTTGTGTGATAAAGATTATCCTATTTATCTTATTTCTTCAAGTATCTCTTGGTGCCATCTTCGATTCCCCCCCTCCCTTTTTCTTTTTTTGCATATCATCTTATACCACTTATTACCCCAATCTCTTCCTGTGAGTGATTCTTATAATTACTATTATAGTGAATATAATTTTTGATACTTACAAATAACATTTTCTCCATATATTAGTATAAATAATTTGATCTTATTAAAGCCCTTAAAGAAGAAAGTTTGAATAAAAAAAAACATTTTCCCCCCTTTTCCCTCTCTTTCTTATTTACCTTTTCATGTTTCTCTTGATCTTTGTGTTTGGATATCAAACTTTCCACTTAGTTCTGGTCTTTTCTTTACAAATACTTGGAAATCCTCTATTTTGTTGAATGCCCATACTTTCCTCTGGAAGTATATAGTCAGTTTTGATGGATAGGTGATCTTTGGTTGAAGACCCAATTCTCTTGTCTTTCTGAATATCATATTCCAAGCTTTGTGATCCTTTAGTGTGGAAGTTGCCAGATCTTGTGTAATCCTGATTGGTGCTCCTTGATATTTTTTCTTTTTGGCTTCTTGTAAAATTTTCTCCTTACCTTGGAAGCTCTTAAATTTGGCAATTACATTCCTGGGAGTTGTCTTTTGAGGATTTAGTGTAGAGGGTATTCTATGAACTCTTTCAATGTCTATTTTTCCCCCTTGTTCAAGAACATCAGGGCAGTTTTCTTAGATAATTTCTTGTAGTAAGATGTCAAGATTTCTGTTTATTTCCGGGTTTTTAGGTAGACCAATGATTCTCAAATTGTCTCTTCGTGATCTGTTTTCCTGATCCATCATCTTGTCAGTGAGATATTTTATGTTTTCTTCTATTTTGTCAGTCTTTTGACTGATTTATTAATTCTTGCTGTTTTGCAAGATCATTGACTTCCAATTGCCTGATTCTGGTCTTTAAAGACTGGTTTTCTTTTTTGGTTTGGTCTATCCTGCTTTTTGTGGCTTCCAGCTGTTTCTCCAATTGGGACTTCTTGTTCTTTAAACTGTTATTTTCTTTTTGAACTATCTCCCACTTTTCTTGCCAGAAGGCTTCCATCTTTTTTCCCATTTGAATTAGTTTATTTAGTCAATTTAGAACATTATTCCTTGGTTACAATAATCACATTGTTTCCCTCCCTCTCCTCCACCCACCCTTCCCACAGCCAATGTGAAATTTCATTGGGTATTACTTGTGTCCTTGATCAGGCTTCCATCTTTTTGATAAGATCCAATTTATATTCTTCAAGAGCTTGTGGACAATTTCCATTTTAGGGGGGGAAGGTTTTGGTGCATTTATTTGTATTTCCTCTGTAGCCTGGGTTTCTCCTCTGTAAAAATTATCTAGGGTCAACCCCTTCTTCTTGTTTTTCTTGGTGTTGGGAAGTTGTTGTTCCTGGGCACTGTTTGCCATCATTATGGTGGTTTTTCCTTCCCTTTCTAGTCAGAAATCTGAGTGAGATGGGCAGACTCTCTGTATATGGAGCTAAGAAACAAGGATTTTGCCTGAGGCCAGCTCTCAAATCTCTTCAGCTTCTACTGTTTGCTGCCCTTCTCTGTGCTATCTCCCTGTAAGCACCCATGGTCTGTGCTCTTCAGTCTGCTGGGGTTTCAGGTCTAGCTGCTCTCAGGGGTAAGTCTTTGGTGGTCCTAGTCATCTTCCAAGGATATAGAGGTGCACTCACTCTAGAGGTGCCCCTCACTCACTAACTGATTCTAGCCCATGCTGACTCTGACTCTGGCTCCGTAGGTGGGGTGGAGGAGGGTAGATCAGCTTGCATTTTGTTGGGAGCTTTTTCATCCCCTTATAGCATGGAAATGCCCAAATATCACATACCTTCAATGCTGCACCCTACTGTAGAGTCCCTTCATTCATATGAATTTGGATTTTTTGGTCTTTGAGGTAATCTATATTGGTAGGTGTTAAGGAGAGGAAGAGTCCTGAGTCTAGACTGCCGCCATGTTTACTGGGACTTTCCAGCTATTTCTGAAATCATTCTGTTCATCTTTTCCTACACCACAATAGTATTCCATTAGAGAGTTTTAAAATTTTTATATTTGCTGCAAGAAAATCCAAAATTATTTATGTCTTTTGAATTTCTAAATTTACATTCATTTCAAAGTACAGAAGTTAGACCATAGAGTTGGAAGAAAGGCAATGACTTGGTTAACCTAAGTGTCATTTCATAGTGGGATTTTTCTTGATTGTTATTAACTGGCTACTGAGGAAAACTGCCCCAGTGGCAAGAATGACTTCTTAGGAAAAAGCCTTCAGAGAATGACTTTGGCAGAAGCTCAGAAGAAATTATAAAATTCAATGTAAATCTATACTGTTTTAAAAAATAAATAGCATGTAGTGCTACAAAGGACAAAATGTATATAAGAAAAATTATGTAAGATATTATTGATAATATTTATGACAGGAAAGTGAGCTTGGCTTAGCATGGAACAAGAACAAAGGACAATAGATAGCCTAAGAATACATTGTTACACCTAAAACATTAAAAACAAATTAAAAAAACCCCCAACCAAAAACCAAATCCAGAGAGTTGTGTAGATCTGTAGTAAAGGACATATGGGAAAATATGGAAAGAGTTACACAAGATAAGACATGGAGGGATTGTAGCCTGGGTTCATTTGAAAAAGATTTGGGGTTCTGGTGGCCTTCAAGTTTAAGAGGGGCCAGGAGTATGCCAAAGCAGCCAAGGAAGCTAATGCAATCTTAGGCTGTATTAAGAGAGATGGAGGAATAAGAAGGAGATAGTCCTAATGTATTATGTACCTGTCAGATTACAACTGTACTACTATATTTAGTTATGGGCATTACCTTTTAGGAAATGTATTGATAAGTTTGAGAATGTCCAGAAGAGGCATGTTTAGTACAGTGAAGAAAAGACTAGAGGGGGGAAGAGTCAATATGACGGCCTAGAAGGAGCAGAAGTTCAGACCTCTGAATACCCTTCCTAACCGATCATAAACTGAATGTTCTCAGAGGACTAAAAAACAAACTTATCAACAAGACAGAGTCAAGGAACACTCCTGCTGGACTTAATTCAAAAGGTATGCCCCCCCCAAAAGCCAGAATCCAAGAACACTCAGGTTTAAGGGGAAGACAGAAGGAAGGTCCCAGGACCCATACCTCCTCCCATCCAGAGCACTGAGACTCCCAGACCCTAGAGGCAGCGGGAACTTCTAGGCGGGCAAAGGTGCTAGTCTGGAGGGCTTACATTGCAACCAGGGCTGTGATAAGTTCAGAGTCTCCAACACAGATGGCAGGGAAGGAGCTAGAGAGGGAGCATAGAGCTGGCAGCCTGACCAGAGCTGTGGGGATTCTCCATATTTGCTCTAGTATTCTAGGAAGTTTTGGCTTCAGAGCATACCCAGCCCAACCCAGCTGAACTTAATCCCATCAAAAGTCTTCAGAACTCAGGGAAGCCCAGGCTCCACACCCATTCTCATTGACTGCTGGACTTTAATCCAAATAAAAGACTCCAGAGGACAGGGAAATTCAAACCCCAACAAACCTCCACCAGAGACTACACCAAGAGATCTCCTGTTAAAGCTCCAAGAGGGGAGACTGACAGAAGCCCCCAAACCAAAAAAATGAGAGGAGCAAAAGCACAGACAAATACAGGGAGTAAAGAAGGGGTGAATTTGAGCAAACAACTGAAAAAGAAGAAAGAAACTATAATAGACAGCTTCTACTCAGCAAATGGAACAGAGGGGGAGTAATCAGCAAATGATAAATCAGAAATCCCAGTGAATTGGATACAGGCTGTGGAATAAATCATATATATATATATATATATATATATATATATATATATATATATATATATATATATATAACTAGAACTAAAAAAAAAGAGGCTAATACTAAAAGAAATGGGAATAGAAACAAATGGAGGTAAATTGATATGTCACAAAGTAGCTCATGGCGGGAGGGGGGGAGAACATCAATACACTGGAAGGGTAAAGAGGTTGAAGATAGGAAATACTCAACTCTTACGTGCTTTGAAATTGACCTAAAGAGGGAAGAACAATCCAATCCATTGGGGCAGAGAATAGATTTGAGCCCTATAGGGGAGTAGAAGGGTAAAAAACGGACTGGTGGGGGGCAGCTGGGTAGCTCAGTGTATTGAGAGCCAGGCCTAGAGATGGGAGGTCCTAGGTTCAAATCTGACCTCAGACACTTCCCAGCCGTGTGACCCTGGGCAAGTTACTTGACCCCCATTGCCTAGCCCTTACCACTCTTCTGCCTTGGAACCAATACACAGTATTAACTCCAAGACGGAAGTTTGTTTTTCAAACAAACAAACAAAACTGGACTGGTGGGGAGGGAAGCAGTACAAGGGAGAGAGGGGGGGGGATTTTAAAAAGACTATAGGGGAAAATAAGGGGGGAATAAGAAGGGAGGGGGGGTAGAAAAGGAAGTAAAATAAGGGTGGGAACTAGGGGGACTGATTATAAACAAACACTGGTGTAGAAGGAAATAGTGAAAGAAGAAAAGGCAGGACCAGGAGTAGAAATCAAAATGCTGAGAAATACACAGCTAGTAATCATAACTCTGAATGTGAAAGGAATGAACTCACCCATTAAACACAAGCACATAGCAGAGTGGATTAGAATCCAAAACCCTACCATATGCTGTCTGCAGGAAACATACATGAGGAAGGAAGATATGCATAGGGTGAAAGTAAGAGGATGGAGCCAAATCTATTGGGCATCAATTGATAAAAAGAAGGCAGGATTCACAATCATGATATCTGACAAAGTGAAAGTAAAAATAAATCTAGTTAAAAGAGATAGGGAAGGTAATTACATCCTGATAAAAGGCAGTATAGACAATGAGGAAATATCTGTGCTCAATATGTATGCACCAAATGGCAGAGCATCCAAATTTCTAAAGGAGAAACTAGAGGAGCTCAAGGGTGAAATAGATAGAAAAACTATACTAGTGGGAGATCTGAACCTTCCTCTATCTGAACTAGATAAATCAAACCAAAAAATAAATAAGAAAGAGGTGAGAGAAGCAAATGAAATCTTAGAACAATTAGAGTTAGTAGACATGTGGAGAAAAATATAATAGGGACAAAAAGGAATACACCTTCTTTTCAGCAGCACATGGTATATTCACAAAATTTGACCATGTATTAGGGCACAAAATCATTGCAAGCAAGTGCAAAAGGGCAGAAATAATAAATGCAACCTTCTCAGACCACAATGCAATGAAAATAATAATTAGTAAGGGTACATGGAGAGATAAATCAAAAATTAATTGGAAATTAAACAATATGATTCTCCAAAACCAGCTAGTTAAAGAACAAATCGTAGAAACAATCAATAACTTCATTGAAGAAAACGGCAATGGTGAGACATCCTTTCAAAACCTATGGGATGCGGCCAAAGCAGTACTCAGGGGTAAATTTATATCCTTGAGTTCATATATAAACAAATTAAGAAGGGCAGAGGTCAATGAATTGGGCATGGAAATTAAAAAACTAGAAAGTGAACAAATTAAAAATCCTCAGATGAAAACTAAATTAGAGATCCTAAAAATCAAAGGAGAAATCAATAAAATTAAAAGTCAAAGAACTATTGATTTAATAAATAAGACTAGAAACTAGTACTTTGAAAAAACAAATAAAATAGACAAAGTACTAGTCAGTCTAATTAAAGAAAGGAAAGAAAAAAACCAAATTGCCAGTATCCAAGATGAAAAGGGAGACCCCACCTCTAATGAAGAGGAAATTAAGGCAATCATTAAAAACTACTATGCCCAATTATATGGCAACAAATATGGCAATCTAGGTGATATGGATGAATAATTACAAAAATATAAATTGCCTAGAGTAAAAGAGGAAGAAATAAATTACCTAAACAACCCTATATCAGAAAAAGAAATTGAATAAGCCATCAAAGAACTCCCTAAGAAAAAATCCCCAGGTCCAGATGGATTCACAAATGAATTCTATCAAACATTCAAAGAACAACTAATCCCAATATTATACAAACTATTTGACAGAATAAGCCAAGAAGGGGTTCTACCAAATTCTTTTTATGACACAAACATGGTACTGATCCCAAAGAGAAAGAAAACTATAGGCCAGTCTCCCTAATGAATATAGACGCAAAAATCTTAAATAGGATACTAGCAAAAAGGCTCCAGCAAGTCATCACAAGGGTTATCCACTATGATCAGATAGGGTTCATACCAGGAATGCAAGGATGGTTCAATATTAGGAAAAACATCCACATAATTGACCATATTAACAAGCAAACCGACAAAAATCACATGATTATCTCAATAGATGCAGAAAAAGCCTTTGATAAAATACAACACCCATTCCTATTGAAAACACTAGAAAGTATAGGAATAGAAGGGCCTTTCCTAAAAATAATAAACAGTATATATCTAAAACCATCAGCAAACACCATCTGCAATAGGGATTAACTCAAAGCCTTCCCAATAAGATCAGGAGTCAAACAAGGATGCCTATTATCACCTTTACTATTTAATATTGTACTAGAAACACTAGCAGTAGCAATTAGAGAAGAAAAAGAAATTGAAGGTATTAAAATTGGCAATGAGGAGACCAAGCTGTCACTCTTTGTGGATGACATGATGATATACTTAAAGAATCCTAGAGAATTAACCAAAAAGCTAGTTGAAATAATCAACAACTTTAGCAAAGTTGCAGGATACAAAATAAACCTGCATAAGTCATCAGCATTTCTATATATCTCCAGCCCAGTTCAGCAGCAAGAATTAGAAAGAGAAATTCCATTTAAAGTCATCCAAGACAATATAAAATACTTAGGAATCTATCTGCTGAGACAAACACAGGAACTATATGAACACAACTACAAAACACTCTCCACACAATTAAAACTAGATCTAAACAATTGGAAAAAACATTGATTGCTCATGGGTGGGATGAGCTAACAGTAAAAATGACCATCCTACCCAAACTTATCTATTTAGTGCCATACCCATTGAACTTCCAAAAAACTTTTTTACTGATTTAGAAAAAAACCATAACAAAGTTCATTTGGAAGAACAAAGGATCAAGGATATCCAGGGAAATAATGAAAAAAAATACAAAGGAAGATGGCCTTGCAGTCCCAGATCTCAAACTATATTACAAAGCAGTGGTCATCAAAATAATTTGGTACTGGCTAAGAGAGAGAAAGGAGGATCAGTGGAATAGACTTGGCATAAATGACCTCAGCAAGACAGTCTATGACAAACCCAAAGACCGCAGCTTTTGGGACAAAAATCCACTATTTGATAAAAACTGCTGGGAAAATTGTGAGATAGTGTGGGAGAGATTAGGTTTGGATCAACACTTCACACCCTACACCAAGGTAAACTCAGAATGGGTGAATTACCTGAACATAAAGAAGGAAACTATAAGTAAATTAGGTGAACACAGAATAGTATACATGTCAGACCTTTGGGAAGGGAAAAATTTTAAAACCAAACAAGACTTAGAAAGAGTCACAAAATATAAAATAAATAATTTTGACTACATCAAATTAAAAAGTTTCTGTACAAACAAAACCAATGTAACTAAAATTAGAAGGGAGGCAACAAATTGGGAAACAATCTTCATAACAAAAACCTCTGACAAAGGTCTAATTACTCAAATTTATAAAGAGTTAAACCAGGTGTACAAAAAATCAAGCCATTCTCCAATTGAAAAATGGGCAAGGGACATGAATAGGCAGTTTTCAGTTAAAGAAATCAAAACTATTAATAAGCACATGAAAAAATGTTCTAAATCTCTTATAATTGGAGAGATGCAAATCAAAACAACTCTGAGGTATCAGCTCACACCTAGCAGATTGGCTAACATGACAGCAAAGGAAAGTAATGAATGCTGGAGGGGATGTGGCAAAATGGGACACTAATTCATTGCTGGTGGAGTTGTGAATTGATCCAACCATTCTGGAGGGCAATTTGGAACTATGCCCAAAGGGCATTAAAAAACTGTCTGCCCTTTGATCCAGCCATAGCACTGCTGGGTTTGTACCCCAAAGAGATAATAAGGAAAAAGACTTGTACAAGAATATTCATAGCTGCACTCTTTGTGGTAGCCAAAAATTGGAAAATGAGGGGATGCCCCTCAATTGGGGAATGGCTGAACAAATTGTGGTATATGTTGGTGATAGAATACTATTGTGCTAAAAGGAATAATAAAGTGGAGGAATTCCTTGGAGACTGGAGCAACCTCCAGGAAGTGATGCAGAGCAAAAGGAGCAGAACCAGGAAAACAATGTACACAGAGACTGATACACTGTGGTTCAATCGAACATAATGGATTTCTCCATTAATGGCTTTACAATGTCCCTGAACAATCTGCAGGGATCTAGGAGAAAAAACACTATCCACAAGCAGAGGACAGACTGTGGGAGTAAAAACACTGAGGAAAAGCAACTGTTTGACTACAGGGGTTGAGGGGATATGATTGAGGAGAGATGCTAAATGAGCACCCTAATGCAAATACCAACAACATGGAAATGGGTTCAGATCAAGGATAAATGTGATACCCAGTGGAATCGTGCGTTGGCTAGGGGAAGGGGTAGCTGGAGGGGGGGGGAGGAAAAGAAAATGATCTATGTTTCCAATGAATAATGTATGAAAATGACCAAATAAAATAATGTTGAAAAAAAAAGAAAAGTCTAGGGAGATCATAATAGCTATTAATCAAATATTTGAAAGACTATTAGCAGAAGGATGATTAGGCTGGTTCTGTCTGGCCCCACGGTATAGAACCAGGTATACAAGGTAATAAGAAGAACTCAGAAAGGAAGCCTTGCTTCAGTCCTGCTGCTACCACTAAATGGGCAATCTCCAATTTTATTAATAGACGTAGAGTGTTCAGTAACCAATAAGGTGATAGTTCTGTTGTCTTCTAATCAGTTGTCCTAATCAGTGCCTGCTTGGCATTGTTTTTATTTATGACCACCTAATTTTAGGAAGGATAGTAATAAAATGATGCAGATGCAGAGGTGGGCAAATAGATTGCCAAAGGGCTTAAAAACCATGCTACCTGAAGATCATTTGAAGGAACTGGACAGGATTTTCAGGGTAAAAAGATGGAGAGAGAGAGACCCAATAGATATTTGAAGGGTTGTCTTATGAACAAGAGATCATACTTGTTCTAGTTGTCTGAGGAGGACAGAATTGGGACAAAGAACTAAGGCACAATAGGTAGCATTTACAGAAAAGCCAGATGCTGGCTAAAGATAAATAAAAATAGTTTCCTAACAATTATTTCTATCAAATAGTTTTGTGGTTTACCCCTTGTGGGGCTCTGAGTTTCCCATCCCTGGAGATTTCAAGCAGAGGCAGAGAGTGGTGATGCTTCATTCCATTCCTGACTCTGCCACTAATTGGGTCATTTTGGGGTTCTGGGGGACTATAAGTTCAAAGGAGCTAGAAGAATGACATGGCAGCCAAGAAAACTGAGGTGATCTTTGATGAATTAAGAGAGGCAAAGGGATATTAAGGTTTATTGGGTTAAACCATTTCTGTGGTACTGTGCTTGCAGCTGAATGACCTTTGAGGAAGGGCATTGATAAGCTAGAGAATATTTGGAAAGTGGAAGAAGGGATTCCTGCTTCAGGCATGGTTCAGACTAGATGACCTCTGAGGACTCTGACAACTTTGTGATTCTGAGCACGCTCTAAGATCACCAAATTCCCAAAGCCAAAGCATGTATTAATAGGCTTCTAGATGAAAAGGACTGAATCTGCACTGGGTCAATAGCATGATTTCCATGAGTAATGTTCTGTTGTTCTATAAAAATGCCATTTCTGAGATAGTAATGCCTTTAAAAACCAATGTGGGATTTGTCCTAACTGTTTACTGCTTAATGCCAAAAAAGAGTTCTGAAGTGAGAGATGACTGGGAACTGGGAAGCCAAGGGGAACTGAATATGGCTAAACTCATTGCTCTTTTTTTTCTTCATGAATATCAAAGAGCCAAATGTCCGGTAAATTACATTTTCTAGTTGTAAATGAGTCTTTTGAACCCACCATAAATCATCCTTTCAGTTCTTAAGGTCCACCCCTTTCCTGAAACACCCACAAGTCATTCAAATGAGCATTTCCCTATAAGAACTATTATTGGCCACTTCAGTGTGGGAGAAATGGTCAATGAGATATTTGATTATGCTAGCATTATTTGGGGCTGATCTTACAAATTGCCCTCAGAGAAAAAAGCAGAGGGTGGATACAACCTACAAAACCATAAGGGGGAATGTCCAGGTTGACTTCATCTCTATAATGATATTTTGTCAACTTTGAAGGCTGCTTTGATGCTCTTTAGTGACCATTTCAAATTTTTCTTAGTGTTGCAACCACTGGCATCTTGCTGGTGGGCAAACTATCCAGCTTTAGATTGGAAATGTGCTAGAAAAGGTCAAAAATATTAAGTTTCAGACAACTAGAATCAGACAAGTATTTTTTTTAAAAGGCAATGCTTTATAATTGAATAGCTTTTTACACCTGTCTGAACACCTTTATGGGCTACCCGAGTGGCACACTTGATAGACTGCTAGGTCTGAAATTAGGAAGACTCATCTTCCTGAATTCACGTCCAGTCTTAGAGACATACTAACTGTGTGACCCTGGGCAAGTCACTTACCTTATGTTTTCCTCAGTTTCCTCATCTGTAAAATGAGCAGGAGAAGGAAATTGAAAACCTTTCCAATATCTTTGCCAAGAAAATTCCAAAGGGGTCATGAAGAATCAGACATAACTGATATGACTGAGCAACAACAAACACCTTCATAGTCCTTTTCTAGTTTAATGCTCACAACCTCCTCTTCACAACCTCCAATGCTTCATCATTATGCTCTGGCTACCCTGGGTTTTCCAAGTTTCTGCCTATAAGGCACAACTTCTGGCAAGAACTACAAAGATTGAAAGGCTTTGAGGATGAACCTAGTGATGACTTATATACCTACCATCTGAAGATCATTTGAGCTCAGTTTGGAGAGGCTTGGTTGGTTGGTTACAGGTCTATGAATGTTCTGACCATAATCACTGTCCTAATTTATTGAGAAGTTGCAGTCTGTGTTGGTGGAGGGAGAGCCTGCACAGAAGAAATCATGGATCCTTTCAGAGGTCTGGCATGATAATCCCTATTTTCAGATGAGGAAACAGAAGTAATGGAGAGATAGAACAGCCAAGTAGCAAGTTAGAGCCTCCAGGAAGTGAAATGATTATCATCAGCCCAGGTCCCCTGATCAATGGTTCAGTGCCCTTTCTATGATAGAGTATTGCTACTTAAATCCTGTTGTGGAAAATGTTCAGATGCCTCTAAACTGCCACTTGACTTTCTTATGCCTGCATTTAAAGGTCAGAACATTCCAGGACACAAGCACATGGAGTGACTAAAATGTTTCTAGGGACTATTGTGTAAAATATGAAGAAGAATTACTGACAAAGGAGAGTTTTCATTTTTCACACAGATGGTTTATCTATGGTGTTCATATGCCCACATTTTTTTTTCTTTTTTAAAACCCTTACCTTCCGTCTTGGAGTCAATACTGTGTATTGGCTCCAAGGCAGAAGAGTGGTAAGGGCTAGGCAATGGGGGTTAAGTGACTTGCCCAAGGTCACACAGCTAGGAAGTGGCTGAGGCCAGATTTGAACCTAGGACCTCCCGTCTCTAGAACTGGCTCTTAATCCACTGAGCTACCCAGCTGCCCCCAATATGCCCCACATTTTAACAAACATGTTGGTAGGCCTTAGGTTATATAGCAGCCCTTGTGAGGTGATAGTTGAGGCACAAGAGAAAGTACACAGAGATTTGTAAAATTATGAAGTTGTACCAGATGATCTCAATAGTCCCTTCCAGCTCTCCATCCTGAGAATAGCCCAATCTTTGCTTTTAAGTAGTTTGGAGTACAGGAAGGAGAATTAAAAAAAAAATAATAACAGTATTTGTATAGTGCCTTAAGGTTGCAAAGCTCCCAATAAAATCTCTTCTTTTACTAGAATTCTTCCTTTTGTTATTTTTTTAAATTTATCCTGTTTATATATTGGTTTGGATATATTTATTTGCATGCCATCTCCCCTATTAGACTATAAACTCTTTGAGGACAGGATTGCCTTTTGCCTCTTTTGGCTCCTCTAGTGCTCACTTAGCATAGTGCCTGACACATAGTTGTTATTCATGTATTTCAGTGTCCTATTCTTTGTGACTCCATTTATAGTTTTCTTGGCAAAGATGCTGGAGTAGTTTGCCATTTCCTTCTCCAGCTCATTTTACTGTTGAGAAAACTGAGGCAAACAGGGTTAAATGAATTGTCTAGGGTCACACATAAGTTTCTAAGACTGGATTTGAACTTAGAGTCTTTCTGACTCTAGACCCAGGATTATATCTACTATGCCACTTAATTGCCCAGTCTGACACAAAGTAGGTACTTAATATTTATTTATTGATTGAAACATCCCATCCGCTTAGCTTTACCATAACTCTGGGAGAGTCAGGCTATTAATATCCCCATTTTACACATGAGAAAACTGAGACAGACAGCTGTTAAGTGACTTATCCAAGGTCATGCAGCCAGAAGGTGTCTGAGACTGGATTTGTCTAGTCTTCTTGAATCCAAGTGCAACACTCTTTATCACCTTGCCATCTGCCTCTGGCTAAGACAAGAACACACACAATTATCCCACAAAGCAGAGAGGTGATCAGTGTCTCCATAGCATGCTTCATTTGTACATACTCTATACATTAAGATAAAAATGTTAAATGCTCAAAACCGCACCCAAAATTTATATAAATAACACACAAGAATAATAGTGATGATGATAATAATCAACATTGTGGCCCTGGGCAGCAGTTTGTGAGACCTGAACTTGAAATCATGGCTCTGGCATCAAATTTCTTTGGAGAAATATGTGTGTTTTTTTCCCATTTGGAATTGTGGTCTGTGCCACGTGTACGTTAACCTGACAAAAAACATTTATACTGTTAACACCCCACCCCCACCCCTACCACTGGTATTTTTAAAAAACTAGTTTTGGGCAAAGAAAACACCAGGGTGAAGTAGCTTATACATGTTGTACTTCAATGAAAGAAAAGATTTCCATGGAAAATAATATTAAATTTCATATATGCTAAAATAATTTGACTTTCCAGGGCAGATCTCCTTTCATCCACAGGTCTTCAGGTCCTATACAAATACAGATCTTCATTCCCATTTTACATATGAGGATACTGAGGCTAAGTGAGCCAAAGAAAGTGCTTCCCATTTTGGAGAAAACCTTTTCTGTGCCAAGGATGAGGTCTTCATTTTTGTTTCCATATAACTTTTCTATCATTACAGATGAAAATGAAGTCCCATACCTAGCCTGAGTACTGCACACACCAGCAGCATTCTTTTCTTCTTTTTATTGCCTTGGAGACATATGCTGACTTAGTCAAGATCTCTCCAGTAAGCTGTGACGGATGATGTATGAAATGAAAAATCCTTGTCCAGTACTTGGAGAATATTGAGAGTGCTGTGAAGGCTCTCTGCTTTGTGGGGGACACAACAAAACAATACCTTATATTACAATCTGTCTTTCATCCAGGGGAACCTAACCCCCAGGTGCAGAGTAGACTAATATGCATATCAGATTGCACCCTTCTGGGATGAAGCACGGGGTGCTTTCACCATCCGTGCTCCATAAGTAGCCACCAAAAGAGAAAGCTTGAGGGGAAACTGGATAGGCCCCAGGAAAGTGACTAGGGTTGCTGCCTGGAATGGGGGTTGGAGGAAGTATGGAATACAGAGCAGAGACTGCAATGGACTTTAAGAAATGCTCCCCAGCCTCACACCTTAAGAATGTTTTTTTCCTGTTCATGAGAAAATTTCATTCAGTGAAAAGAGCCCTAGTTTTAGAGGAGTCAGAAGATCCAAGTTTGATTCTAGCTCTAATACTTAAGAGTTTATGACTTTGGGTCACTCAATTAACCTCCATGTACCTCAAATTTTCTTCCTCTATAAAAAAAGAGGAGGAAACCTTGCCTCCCAAGATTTGCTTTTTTATTATTGTGAGGGAAGTGCTTTAAAGTTATCCTTAAAGCACTCTAGAAATGTGTTATTGTTTACCGTAGTCACTTATTAATAAATTATTCTTTGGCATGGCATAAAAAGAAGTGGCTAGAGAAATTAATTATTCTTTTTCTTTAAAGGAGTTTATAAAACTAGATGGACAATAATTTAAGAATACCCCAAAGGACCAAATAGATTTCTTTTTGCATCAGTTGACATGCCTGATTCTTCTAGTGTTTAAGACCTGCCTCTTTCCTGTTTCAGCTCGCTGGTCCCTTCTTTCAGGGTCCAACTTAGATGCTATGTCCTCTATGCTACCTTACTTTATTATCCCTTTCCCTAAGTGAAGGTAGCTCCTCCCTCCTCAGAGCTCTCATAGAACTCTGCTTGCTTCTTTGTAATCATCTCATTCTCTCCTGTTCTCCTTTGTTTACTTATCTCCCTCTCCCTATCTGCTCAATTAGATTGGAAAAGCCTTGACAGCAAAGTCTGTAACATATTTTTTAAAAATATCTTGTATATTTAAGTCAACATTCAGACAATCAGTACACACTCAATTCACTTCTTAGCACCTCGTTTTTTTTTTTTATTTGTAAACTGAAGGAGTTGAATTTTATGAACACCCCTTCCATTTCTAATTTCTATAATTCTATGATCCTACCAAGTTGTAAAGGCATCTGGCAACAGATCATGTTTGAAGGACCTAAGTACAGAGAAGCTCATTACCAGAAGTTTGGTCATTAGGTGATGATGATTCCCACCCCCACCCTGTTGGCAATTTAATCTACACTGAGGTCCCTATTAGTGCAAATAATGAATCTAGTGAAGTGGGCTCATTATTTGAATTCATATTCATGTTTCCATTGGGCTGGAATCCATTACCATATTTTACTTAATTATAACTCTGAATTGTATAAATCCAAATACCCAGGACCATTTATTTCACAGGATTCATTTGTTATTTGCACTGATTAGGACCTAGCTGCATTTTAAGTATGGAGAGTTTGTGCTCTGTATCAGAGGAGGGATTACCCACCCAGATGAAATCACAGATCTTTTGAAGTATATTTTAACACATGTTTGTTTTCTTTTCACCCAGATGCTCCACACTTGTAGGAGCTCCTGGGACTCCTTTAAGGTCTCTTCAAACTGAGATTCTGTGAGTCATTGTACTGAGCTCAATCCTGCCAGCCTGCTCCTTTCTATTGAATTGGGAGTTCAGATGTGGATTCTAGTCCATCTCTTATACTCACTGGTTTTGTGACCTTGGACGAGTCACTTTTACTCACTTGGAATGGTTTCCTCATTTATAAACTGAGGATAATAGTACCTGTACCACCTTATTTACAGAGTTATTGGGAGGAAATGGGAGCTATTATTAGGTTTGCCTTCTGAAGCAATATAACTGTAGTCATTCATTCAAAAAGCATTTATTGAAGGTCCACAGTGATTGCTATGAAATGTTTGGGGAATGATGCATAGAAGACAACTACCACCTCAGTCCAGATGGACCAGAGAGATAAGTCAAATTGAGGGTTGTGGTGTTTAGGAAGGGGATCTTATCTATACAAAGGTCTCAGATAATAACCATGAGTTCATTGACTCTCAAGCTTGCATTAGAAAGGATGGCATGCCTAAGAAAATAGCTAGTTGACCAGCTGCTTTCCTGGGAAACAGAGTTGGGAGAGATAAAGTTTATTTATCACAAATATAGTAGGATTAGTTTGCTTGTAGTGGAAAGTACACTTTTTGGAGAAGAGGGTTTTTAGTCTTGGTTCTGCCCCTCTGAGCAAGCTACTTAACCTCTCAGTTTCCCTTCTATAAGATGGGACTAATAATACCTGCTCTTTCTACTTCACTGGATGGGTGGGAGAGTCATGTGACAGTCAATGCATGTGAAAGTACTTTGAAAAGCACTAAGGGCTCTCTACAAGTCTTGGGGTCCTATTTCTTCAGAGGGATAACATTTTCTCTGTTTTTAGCATTTTAGACCACTCAAAAAAGTCAGAGATATAAATACATAAAAGGTAGCAATTTAAAATTATGCCCTAAGTGCCTACTTACCCCACCATTAAAGCCTTATTTAAATTTCATTTAGTTGTCCCAGTTGGTAATGACCTTCCTTCCTTTAGACTTTTATTTAATAATTCTCAAATTCACATAGTTTTGTGTATTAATCTATCTCCATTAGTGTTTTATCCCCCAGCAAATTCCTTTTTCAGGGACCCGAGGTCCTCTCAACTTCATTTAGCTATAGTGGGCATTTGTTAAACATCATATTATATTTTTCCTGTTAGCCAGGCTCCTCCTTCAGTCAGCAACTCAATGGCGTGAAGGCTGGAGATCAGTCAGAGCAGTCATATTTGGCCTTCCCAAAGGAGAGGCCTGCAGGGTGGAGCCACCCTCCCCGGAAAAAGGAAGACCAGAGAAATATTTGCTTCAACTTGTTCTTCCCCTCTTTTGCTACCCATGTGTGCATCTACCCATTTGGAACATCTCACAGTTAGAGTATTGACTAGAAAGGATGCCCATATCTGGGTTCTCCTTGCCCCTGAAGTGGAGTGCCGATAAGGGTCAGAGAAGAACCCAAAAGGAAATCACCCCGACTCCCAGCCCACCTGTAGAACCTTGAAGCTCCATCCCCTTCCAGGAAAGGGAGGTGGTAATTAATTTGCTTTGTTAGGTCCTTTATCCTCTAGTTCTCCTGACCTTGGTAAACTATGTAGGTCAGGGTAGACTCTAAACAAAACAAAACAAAACAAAAGACAGCTACCCTTCTTGAAGTGCTTCCCTGGGATCCTCCCCTGGCACTAGTGGCAGCAGCTGGTGGGTGGGTGGGGCATAAGGGTGTCGTTGCTGGCAGCTTTCCGGCCCAGAATGTTTCTTCCCTTGGGCGGGAGTGGAAAGTGTGTGTGTGGTGGTGGTGGTGGTGGTGGTGATGGTGGTGATGGTGGTGGTAGTGGTGGTAGTGGGAGGTGGATGGGATCTCCTTCTATGGATACCAATTGAAGGGGGGAGGTGGTAAGAAGATAGTGGGCTCAGGTGGAATAGTGGTGGGGTCACAGTTCTATTTTTACCCTTTTTCATTTCTTTACAACTATTGTTACTGAGTCCTGAAAGGCTCCATGCACAGTTTGAAACCAGCTTCTAAACTACTTAGGTTAATTTAACTGCTTGTGAAGAGCCCACCCTGCTTTGAGCCCGAAGCCTCTAAAACATCTTGAAAAGAAACCCGGTGAGCTCTGGGTCATAACATGGTTTTCTTCTCAAAGCAGTTTAGAGTCTGGCTCTCTGTGTGAGTGAGCTTGTGTGTGTGTGTGTGTGTGTGTGTGTGTGTGTGTGTATGTGAGAGAGAGAGAGAGAGAGAGAGAGAGAGAGAGAGAGAGAGAGAGAGAGAGAGAGAGAGAGAGAGAGAGAGAGAGAGAGAGAGAGAGAGAGAGAGAGAGAGAGAGCTCTGAGTTTTACTGGCTGCTCCTCCCACTAGATACAACCTCCCGCTGCCTCTGTCTGCAAAGCAACATTCAAACACCACTTTGAGACTTGGTGTGTGTGAGAAGTGAAGAGAAGAGGAGAGCAGAGCTGAGGACACCCCCTACCTCCAAGAGTTGAGAGCAAAAATCAGTCCGCTGGGGAGATTCATCTCTGTCGTGTGTCTTCTTTATGTGGATTTTACAAAGTGAGGAGGAACAAAAGCAATATTGAAAAAGTTAAGCCATGAGAAATGCCTTGCAGTGGCTATCTGGGGAAGTTGTGTAGCAAGTGACCAGGGCTCTGAGGCAGCCTCTCTTTTCCTCTTCCCCACCAAACTTTAGCTGTATTTAATGGTCAAGTATTTATTTGGATCCCCAGGCTAGCCCAGTTGCTCTTTTTCTCCCCTGCCTGGGGAGCCCTGTGAAGCAGGAGAGATGCATGTGGTGTGGCTCAAGCCGGGACCCCCCAGCTTCCTGGTCCTCTGGACTCCACTCTTCCTACTGCTGCGCTCCATCCTGGCCGACTTCACCCTGGATAACGAGGTGCACTCCAGCTTCATTCATAGGAGGCTCCGCAGCCAGGAGCGCCGGGAGATGCAACGAGAAATCCTCTCCATCCTGGGCTTGCCCCACCGGCCCAGGCCCCACCTCCATGGCAAACAGAACTCAGCCCCCATGTTCATGCTGGATCTCTACAATGCCATGTCAGTGGAAGAGGAGGGCGGCGGAGAGGAGGGCCAAGGTTTCTCTTATCCCTACAAGCCCATCTTCAGCACCCAGGGTCCTCCGCTGGCCAGTTTGCAGGACAGTAACTTTCTAACTGATGCAGATATGGTCATGAGCTTCGTCAATCTGGGTGAGTGGGGTCGATGAAATTTGCTCTTTCCCACAAAGTGGGAGAGAGGGGTGCCGGTGCTCCAAGGTGCCCCTATGGGAAAATTATGGGAAGGAGTCTGTTTGATAGGCAAAGGAGATCCCCGATCTCCTCTGGGAGTCCCGAAGGTGAATTGAAAAGGGAATTCGGGTGTTTGATGGGAAGAGCTAGGATTGGCGATATTTGAAAGGGCTCACGATTTTATTCCATCAGATCGGAGGAAAGCCGACTTTCTTCCTGAGATCGCTTTGAAGTGACTCGATTTCTCTTTGCTACAAGGAGCATTCATATTCCTTTAACGATCTGGGGTTCCCCCTTTCCCCTACACTCTCCCACCAGACACCTTTCTTCCCACCTGAATTCCTCCTCCTTTCCAAAACAGAAAGCGGATGTTTTTCTTTGCCGGTTCTAAGATGAATGTGAACTGGTAAGGTTCCCAGGTAGGGAAACCCTGTGTGTGTGTGTGTGTGTGTGTGTGTGTGTGTGTGTGTGTGTGTGTTCTGAAGTCTCTTTCTTTCCTCTTCCCTGACTGCTGCACCTCTTGGGGAAGATGTAAAACCGGGAGAGAGGCAAAGAGCAAGTGAGATTCGGCACAGTTCAAAGCATCAGGCTTTGAGTCATGTGAATGCTCTCAGCTAAGGCAACTGCAAATGGACAGATCCCAGTGGATTGGGGGAAGCTGCCTTAGTCAGATTTAAAGGGCCAAGCTTCTGTTAACCTGCTTTCTTAATGGCCCCTTTCTCTCTCTCTCTCTCTCTCTCTCTCTCTCTCTCTCTCTCTCTCTCTCTCTCTCTCTCTCTCTCTCTCTCTCTCTCTCTCTCTCTCTCTGTCTCTGTCTCTCTGTCTCTGTCTCTCTCTGTCTCTCTCTGTCTCTCTCTCTCTCTCTCTCTCTCTCTCTCTGTCTCTCTCTCTCTGTCTCTCTCTCTGTCTCTCTCTGTCTGTCTCTCTTTCTCTCTCTCTCTCTCTCTTTCTCTCTCTGTCTCTCTGTCTCTGTCTCTCTGTCTCTCTGTCTCTCTTTCTCTCTCTCTCTCTCTGTCTCTCTGTCTCTCTCTCTCTGTCTCTGTCTCTCTCTGTCTCTCTCTGTCTCTCTCTCTCTCTCTCTCTCTGATGTGATCGAATCATGGCCATTTAACATACCTTCCTGGTCAGACTTCTATAGGCAGAGTTCTCTCTACCACCTTATGAAGTTGTACCTGCCCTTTCATTTGGCTTCCTTGCATCCCTTTTACTGGGTTCTCTAGGACAGATGGATTTGGTTTGCATTCTGACAGCAATGCCCCTTCTTGAGTCAGCCAAGTTTGAGTGAAAACATTGCCATTGCAACCATTCTATTTAAAATATATAATGATAGGTCCCTGGCTTACTGAATCCATTTTAAGCATTTATCACGTGTGGCTCACAAACCACCAAACATAGAGATTGGGTGTCTCCAAATCTCGGAACTGAATCTAGAGGGTAGTTTAGGGAATGGGCCTCATGCTCCAACTCCACCAAGCATGACAGAAAGCTTTGGGGGTATTGAGATATTTCATATTTCATAGAGTGTGTGTGTGTGTGTATTGAGAGAGAGAGAGAGAACACAGATGGCTGTCCCTCCTTTTACTTTGGCCTTTGAAGGTGGAGGCCACCTGCTGGAAGAACTTTGGGATCTGTGGTCTCCTTAGAACCCTCATCTCAAAACCCCCATCACTGAGCTTCTCATCTTTGGTAGAAAGAATAATATTTATAGTTCAAGTGTTGTGATACTTGAAATATTGAAATGTTTAAGGTTTACAAAGGTGCTTATTTCCCTCACTTCCTCACTCACAATTTGTAGAATTCTGTGAAGCAGGAGATTCAGAGTCACTTGCTCGGAGTGATACAGACAGTAAGTGTCAAAGCCAGTATGTGAATCCAGAGTCTCCCAATGCCCAAGTTCAGGGCTTTCTTCCTTCTGTACTTTCGATTGGGTTCTTCTTTTCTACTTGTGGCTTTTTCTCTCTCCTCTCCCTCCTACTGTTTCATCATATTTAACCAGACTGTTCTCTCAAAACATTTAAGATGTAAAGTGTAGAGCTGGTGCTCAAATATTTGGTCTCTGAGATAACATTATTATCAGAGTTTTCTGTGACTTTCATTTTACATGTGTAAGCTACTGCTATAGCATAGAGAATGCTGGAACAAGCGACTTAAGCTAACAAATTTGTCTGTATGTTCAAACATGGAAATAATAATACTAAATCAATAAAAACTTTACTAAATCAAAAGTGGAGGGAGGGCAAATATTATTTCCCACTCCAGATAAGTTCTTAGGTTTTAGTGAGGCAGCCAAATTTAATGGAAATGGCATGTGATTTATAGTCAAGACACCTGGGTTCACATCCCTAGTTCTGACAGTTAGTATATGTCACCCTGGGCTAGTCAGCTTACTCTCTCAGCTTACTCATCTGTAAAATGGTAAACTTAACTCATAGTGTTATGGGAAAATGTTTAATAAACTGCAAGGACTTTATATGTGAACTTTTGTTAAATATTTAGTTCCCAGGAAACAATTTGCCCTTAAAAATTCATTCTCATTCCTCCCTCCCATGACTCTCATCCGACCAAAAAAAAAAAATCATTTGAGCTTCTTTAAATGAGACTACCAGAATGCATTTTTCCCCTTCTAAACTTTCTCTGGGAATATGAATGCCTGGCTACTCCTCTTCATTTTGTATAATATGCTGTGTTAACTAGTTTCTTTGGTGGGGTGAGGGAGAGGAGAAAGGGAGAAAGGACTACAGTTTTGGAAGTCTCTTCAAAGAGTTTGCCAAGTAGGGAAGTCGAAGGTCTATATTAAAATCCTGACTTGGTCCATTAGGGAGACATTTGTTCAACCCTGACTTTCTTTTGTAGTCAACTCTGAAAGCATGAAAGTGTCCTCCGTGTAGAAGGCTCCATTATATTGAATTACTGTCATCGTGGTCAGTCATTAGTTACTGGGCAGGCCAGCTCCAATCGTCTCTTATAGACAGGTGGAATGATTGCTAACAAGGCACTTTTGAGAGGTTTATCTGTGCTGTTTTGTTCCCTTGTCATGGGTGCATGCCGGGACAAGCTTAAAAAGGACCCAGATCCCAGTGGCTTTCCTCATCACTGTGTGCACACCTTTCAACCCGTTATACTCATGCTGCTTTCATCTTTAAAGGACAAAGACTGACTTGTTTGTGGACGTCCTAATGAATTAGACCAGCTACCAGCTAGAAGACATTCAAACGCTGCTGGCTCCAATGTGTGTAGTTTTCTGGTACTTCAAGGGCAAATTAGAAGAGATATTGTGGGGGAGGAGTTTTGTTTTGTTTTGTTTTTCTTTAAGGTGAATGAATGAGTATGTGTAGTCTGTATTAAACCTTATCCCCATTTGCTAACAGGGACAATTCCCACAGATTACTGTATTTCAGAGGCAAGATTTTGTTTCTGTTCAGAGCCAGAAAAGATGCAAATATCATAAGCCTAAAGAAACTGCCCAATTTTCTGTAGTGGGGACAATGAGTAGATCCCTGTCTTGTCTGTATGCGGATAGAATCTGAGCTTTTTTTTCTGTAAGTTGTTACACTTGTTATTCAGAAGCTTGTGTACGTGAGAGACAGAATGTGGTATGTAGAAGAGGCAAATTTAGCAGAAAGCCAGCAGCAATGGGAATGAAAGTTTCAGAAGTAGCCTTCCAACAAAGAGCAGCCTCTACAATAAAGCAGAATGTAATGTTAGACAGTTAATTCACGTTCAGATTTTAATGGGCCTGGATATTTCAGTTCAATAGCAAGATTTGTAAACTGGTTTGGATTAACAAGCCCCCAACTTCTCTGTGTAGATTAATTTTGGAATTCAAAACAGGCTACTCACTAGAAAACAGTCCCAGGGCAATGCATGGTTTCTTAACTGAATCCAATTGGAAATCCATTCCACTTCTCATATGGAAAGTCAGGCCACTTCATAATTCTTCTGAAGAACCCCAGGCGTCAGGGATGTGCGATTAGTGTTTATTCCCGGGTGCAGGTTATAAAGGAAGTAAATAGTTTTATCTTTGAAGTGAAAGAAAAAAATGGAAAATTAGTCCTCCTTGGAATCTACACACAACAGTGACTTTTATTAATATAACTCAAGAAACCTGAAGAGCCTCTAAGTTTAAAAAAATTTTTATTTTATTTTATACCATCTGGCTATCCTTTTTGTTGACAAGTGTTTGGCATAAGGAACTATCCTTTTGCCCTTTAATAACAGGCCCTACCACTGTAGAGTATTAGAAAAAGATTCTGTAACAGTTTAAAAATTTCCTTCAGGGAATACTTTATAAAGTGAGCATGGGCTACAGGCATCTGCAGCTGTAACCTGGCTTGTGTTAAAATTTGGAAGGGGCTGCACTGCATTCCAGCACACTACAGGCCTTCATTGGTGTGTAGCCAAAGGTTAATATAGATGTCACACAGTTTTTCTGTGGAGAGCCTTAGATATAAGAGTGCACATACAGCTGTGTTTTTAGTAACCCTTTCATAATCACTTCTTTTAAACCTCATTTTCCTCTTCTATAAATCAAAGATTTTTTTTTTGGGGGGGGGAGGCATATTTGACCTGGATTTGAACTTATTTGATCTTCCCTGTACTTCCCACTTGAAACAAAGCAGATTAAATCTTGGCCCTCAATGCCAGTTTAGACTCCCATGATTCAGGTCATTCTTTAGGCTCAATTGGTCAGATTTTTTTTTCTTTCAATAAAAAATGAAATGAGAACAACAACCACAAACACAAATAAGGACAAAGTCAAAAAGATTTGAGCAAAGGCAAAGTTTTTAAAGACAAAATCTATTCTTTGCACATAGACAGTCAAATTTATCATGATAAATATAGTTTATGTAACATCCACATACAGTTTATAGCCCTATCAGAATTCCTCTTGTCTGAGAGAAACAATTACATAGCCAAGAAACTAAATTGCCAGAGAAACAAGTGGGGATTTAGTGTTGGGGAAACCACTGTCTCAGCTGATTAAGGCTTAGTGTGAATATCATTCTCTAAGGATCTGCTTAGTCCACTGCATGCATGTTAGTGAGTGTCTTGGATCTTTCTTGTCTCAGCCAGGCTGGAGAGCCAGTGAGGGTTATTTTCTCTCAAGAAAGAGGGAGCCGTGACCACAAGAAGCTGGACTCATTAATTTCTTAAAGATAACTAGTAAGGCCTAGTCAGGACTGTTGACAGGCTCCTTTTTGGCAGGACACTGCTGTATTTTACTTTAATACATTTTGGCAGTGTCACTAGGGTTAAGGCTGACACAGGGATGCGTGGATCCTGTCATGTTATTGTCAGAAGGAATGCAAGGATTAGGCTTAAAAGTGGTGGTGGGTGAGTGGTGCAGCTGTGTACACTTATTATAAAAGATTTAAGTCCCACTGGTAAAATCAATATATTAAATTGCAAGACCCTCTGTTTTTAATTAGTTTAAATCAAATATGTTGTTAGTACCATTATGCTTTCCTCTTTTCCCAGTGAGTGAGGAAATGCCAATATTTACATAGAAACTGTTAATTTGTGGTGAAAATGATAACACATTTAGCTTTACACATCCAAATTGTTCTAACTTGATAAATACCAGAGCAATGCTGAGTTGACAAATGAAGTCATTTGACCAAAGGCATAGTGAAAGGACATATATTAATGATGGCAACCTATAAAGAATATTAGAAGACTCCCAGCACCCAGAGAAAGAAGATGTATTTGGTGTTTGGGGCTGTGCTGCTTTCATAGGTCAGGTTGATTATTTTAGGAATAGTAGGATGACTCTTAACTTCTCTGCACCGATCTAGTATCAAAATATTAATTGAGGTTCACAATTCATCATTCTGCCTTTCATTTTTTAAAAAATAATTTCTTTTAAGAATCACTAAAAAATTAGTGTGCAGCTGTTTTGAGTTGGAACATGGGTTTCAGCTCCAACAGTAGACTGGATCCTTGCACTGAGTAAAATCAAGGGCACAGTATTTTATTACTAGGCTTCAAATAGTTTTCTTTCCTAATCTTGAGACTGTTTATAGAGGAAGAGGTTTTCTTTTGCTGCAAATGATCCCCCAATGCAAAACCACTGCCATCACCATACTGGCTGCTGATTATTAGCAGTTGAATCGATGGCGTTCAGCTGCAGTTGAATTCAGGTTCTTGGAGCAAATAGTATTTGACAAATAATATTTGACAAAAATGTGACTTGATATTTCTTAATACAAAACAGATATTTGGTATCGTTAACCTTCACTGATGAAAAATTGCCAGCATCAAAAGTGGACTAGCAATGCAAATAAACATTGGGTTCCCTTTCTCCCAATAGGAAAAAAATAGGAGTGTTTATGATTTTGAGGAATATTCCAAATACATGAAGTTTGACACATACTTATGTAAAATTTAGACTAGCATGGTGGATTCTGTTCTTTCAGCGTTTGTGTCAAGCTACATGTTGAATGCAGTGGAAAGCCTTCCCTGATCCAGATTGAGTGGATTGAATTAATGGCAACTCGGAGAGTACAAGTTTTAGTGTAATTGCTTTATTGTTTTGGAACCAAGATGCTTATAATCTGGTTCCTGTGCAAACATGTTTAACGTGTGTTAATGTGTTTCCAGACCAGACTCTCTCAGCAAAATTCTGCTTTTCATTAATTGACATCGGTAGCATGGTACAGTATTTCAAAGAGCTGGCCAAATATAAACTGTGTTTCCAATTTCCTTACTTTCCTGTGTTTGGAATGCCAATGTTAATTTGTTCCCGTGGAAGAGTGAGGGCTGCCAACCACAGTTTTATATAAATGGCTTTACAGTGCACAGCTCCCAGTGTTCAATGATGCTTAGGAATGTCCTAGACTTCTCATCACACTTTTGTACCTAATATTCTGTGGTGAAGAGGGATACAACTGGTGATGCTGTGCCATAGAGAAAAATATTCATCATTAGTGGAGTGAGATAGTAGAAAGAACTCTGGAGTTCTCATTCTGGGGGAACCTAGATTTGAAGCCCTCTCTAGCTGGTGAGATCATGAGCCAGTAAATTTAGTCCCAGGGCCTCAGTTTCTTAAGTTGTAAAATGTAGATTATAATACTTGCAATGCTTACTTCCTGGGAAGACTGTGAGGAGAGTACTTTAAATTGCATGCTGTTGTTTTGTTTAGTTTTCAATGTTACCCTATGAATTTTTATCAGTGAATTTCCTTGATCACCCTAAGATATGCTAGTGGTGTTATTATTCAGTCATTTCCCACTCTTCTTAACTCAGAAGTTTTCTTGGCAAAGATACTGGAAGGGTTTGCTGTTTACTTCTCCAGAACATTTCACAGATAAAGAACTGAGGCAAACAGGGGTAAGTGACTTGCCCAGGGTCACATAGCCAGTCACAAATGTCAGAGGCCAGGTTTGAACTCGGGAAAATGAATCTTTCTAAATCCAAGCTCAGTGCTCCATCTGCTAGTCTCCTTTGTCTCACATATGATGTGTTCTGTAGGCCCTGAGCATTATTCAGTAGCTGTAGTTAGTTCTAATTTTTTGCTTTGTTGGTGATTCAAAAGTTAGTCTTTTATTACTTGATGGGAAAATACTTTGATAAAGTGTAGTAGGCTTTGTGTTTGTTTTTGAGAGCTAAACTAATGGTATCTGGTGAGAAGTGAATGAAGTGTCTTGTCCACGATATATTGTCATCCTGACCTTTTAAAAGCAGTCAGTCTTATATTTTAATTTGACCCTAGTAGGGGGTAGGGTGAGAGAAGTTTCCCTTCTGGAAGACAATCAAAGTACAAATTGTCCTACCCTCAAATGAAGTTCTGTTAATGAATGCTTCTAGTTTGCCTCTCACAACTTTCCCACTTTATTGCAACAGGTGTGGGATCTACCCTCTGTACCAGTGTGATGCTATAACAACAAGCAAAGTGTTGTTTTGGTTCACTGAATTTAGAAGTCGTTCGAGAGTAGGGAGAGAAGGTAAAAAGCGCCTAGCTAAGGAAAGGCACTTCAAATCATGTGCTTCGTCACTCAAGTCTTTCCATAAATTACCTTCAGCTATTTCTAAACTGTTTGAAAAATTCAACCCACCGAGTATTAAGTTTCCATCCATCTCTGAGCTCACGTGGTAGTCTTTAACATCTTTATCTTCCTGGAGTGGCTTTCAAGTTAGAACCTTTTGTTGTCTGGTTTAATTAAATTTGACTGGGAATGAGAACTTTCACCGTTTCCAGAACTAGAGCCTACATATTTTCATTTTCACAATTTGATTTAGATTTTGATGACACTTTACATTCAATCTTGGCTTGGTAAAAGGATGTTAGAATCTTGTAAGGTAGGACTTAGCATGGCAATTTTCAGATTTAGAGAGCCAAAGGCCCTGCATCATTAAACTGTTAGGAGAGAAAGGTCTTTTAATGTAATCAGGCCATTCCACTCTTGACTCATGGGGTATTTGACTTATGACTGGGGAGAAAAATAAAGCCCCTTTTGGTCCATGTGTCTGAATTACAATGACAGTACTGGCAGGGACACTGGGGCACCTGACACTATATAGCACTGATTCAGAAAAACATTGGTCACTCTAGTAAGGTAGAAAGCTAGGGCAAAAGTTTCACAAGCAAGATTCACTCACCCTCATTCTCTTTTGTATAACTTATATATGCCTTTAGGATGTCTCCCCCTCCCCCTTTGGAGAAATAGAACCCTTTTTTGCCAATTGAAATGCTCATCTGGCTCTTGATATTTAAAAAAGCAGCAGTGATTCCATTCAGTTTTACCTTGTACCCAATGAAAGAAGGAAACATACTAGCACTGACTTTTGTTTTAAAGGTATCAGTACAGAATGAATGAAAGATTCAAACTTTCCTGATGGGATGTTAGGTATTGCTTGTGCCAAATGAGGGTTTTGAATTTCAGTTATTTCTTATGCCAGATACATGCTATCTAGCATACTTCATCCTTCTCAAATACTTTTGGCACCAGAAGTTTTAGACTATGTTAACTGTTTGCTTATTTTTTTTAATGATATACTTTTTTATGATATACTTAGACATTTGCCAGTACACAACTGGAAACGTTGTCTTTTTTTCCTTTCTGGAAAGTGATATCTCCCATCATATATGTCTTTCATATGTGACATGGAAATATTATTAACTTAGCATCAGTTGAATGTGAACTTTGGATCATGCTAGTAATAGGCATACATGTGTATTGACCCATCTCCATTTTCTCTGTCAGAGCCCTTTATTACAGAGGACACGTATTTGGAAGAAGGTTGCCTAATATCAGGGAGCATTTTGGCCACTGGACAGATCAGGGCTTACTTTCTAATTTGCCACTTTGCTGGTAATTTTAAAATTATAACGTTTTATTACTTGATCTGATAATATTGTATTCAATCCCTATAGAGATCAAATTATGACCTTAGGCTCATTAGCTCCATGGGTTAATCAACTGAGCTAATGTGTAGTTGTACAATAGTCCCCTTTGTGTGTGTGTATGTGTAATTTTATTTTAATAATACATTTCCACATAGGTTTTCCAAAGTTATAGGATTCGTGTTGTCTCCTTCCTTTCTTTCCTCATTCCTGGAGTTGACAAGCAATTCAATCTGAGTCCCTTATTTTGCCCCATTTTTTTACAATCTCCCCATTTTGTCCTCTTATCCAACATTGATATTCAGGTCCTTTTACCTTAATTTGCATCCAGTGCATCAAGGTCAGTAAGGAGATACTGAGAGAGGTTTTGAACATGCCTTTTCCCAGAGTGATGCACTCAAATAAAAAGACAGAAAGAGATGCTCTACTTAAAAAAAAAACAAAACCTGTGCAAATGGCTAAAAAATAATGATTAACTTTTATGGAGTGCTTTAAGGTTAAAAATAAATTATTCATTCACTATTTCATTTGAGTCTCATAACTACACCACAAGGTTGTTGCTGTGGGAATAATGTTCCAATTATCAGGTAACTGAGGCTAAGAGAAGTCAAGAGACTTGCCCGTGATCACATAGTTAGGAAGATGAGAATTTTCCCTTTGGGAGAAAAGAGAAAGGGTGAGTTTGCACAATGTTCTTTATTCTGCAACCCTCAAACTTAGTAGCACTGGGATTTAAAGACCCTTTAAAGTCTATGGATAAGTTAGACTGGGTAAATACTGAAATGATTTGAAAACTATAGCTTTCCTCCACACCTCCTACCACAACTTTTATCTTGGTAGTGAAGGTAGCCACTGGGTCAAGGCATCAACATGAAAAGAATGAAAGGCCCTTATTTTCTAGCAGAATTATAGGTAGGCTTGGTGTTCTCACTAAACAGAAATCTTGCTAAAGCAATAGTTCGGAGATCTTTGAATGACAGTAGCTAGAAGTTTAAAGGGAAGAAAATGTATTTAAAAGTACCATTGTGTCAGATACTGTAGCTGAAGTAAAAACAAAAAAACAAAAAACTAGAATCAAATTCTGGCTTGAGACATCTACTAGCTAAATATCCATGGGGATCTTCTCTCAAGTGGAAGTTTATCTCTCTGAACCTTATCTTTCTTATCTGTAAAATGGGAATTATGCATAAGAGCTAGGTAGCATTATATGAACAAAGTGCTTTGTAAATCTTTTAAAGTGCTTCTTTTACTACTGGAAGAGGAGGGAAAGTCCATTTATTAAACAATTACTATGTGCAAAGCATTACATTCAGTCAGAGAGGTTGCAAGTTTAGATAAAGCATTCTGCAAAGATCATATTCTAGCAGAGATGAGGCAAGTGCAGGGTATCAATACAATTTGGAGATAACTACACCTTTAAGGAGTCAGTAAGGATTTTTTAGCCACTTTATTGCCTGATCCTTGTGAAGTCATTCTTTCCCCAGTCCTTCCCACAAAAATTCCTTTTCTTTCCCCCTAACTTGAAATTGAACATTCATTGAGAAAAAGACTTTTAAATGGCTGTGGGTCTCATAATCTATGTTGAGTAATAAATGTTTATATGATATAGGTTGCTGGTTGACTGTTTCCTTTTGGAGGAAACAATAAATGCACCCACTTGCATTTTAACTACTTTACCACTGGGCTCTTAATTGCCTTATATCCACTTAATAAATTGAAGGGGAGAAGAACCAAAAATCATCTCTGTTTGCTTATTGTGGCTCTGGCTGTTTTGTGTCTTGGAAATTCCTTCCAATTGGGTGCTGGATTATTTCTCAAATGGGATACTGGAAAATTAAGGTGAAGGCTTTAATATGAACCACACACTCCCTTCTTTCTCTTTCTCCTCCCCCACCCCGCCTTCACATGGAAGTCAGTAGAAAAAGTGGCATTTCAAGGCTGATGGTCTCTGCTTTATTTTCCGGTTGAAGAGAACATAGATTGTAATCAAAATGTGAGCCCTCTCTTGGGAGCTTAGTACTGCTTGGGACTGAGATATTTTGGTGACTTAGAAATGGAGACAGGAATAAATATGAGCCTGCCCTGATGGCAAACCTATTAGCACATCAGAATCTCTGTACTTAAAATCTCTGTACTGTAAAATTCTTTTACACAGTTTTCACCTAAAGATGAAGTAGCATGGTACAGTGAATAAAAACACTGGATTTGGACCCAGAAAACCATGATTCAAATCACTGTTTGCCACTTTCTATCTATGTGACCATGGGCAATTCACTTTAACTTTCTGGGATTTGGTTTCCTTATTTGTAAAATCAAAGTGTTGGGCTAGATCCTTTTCATGTCTAAATCTATGACTGCATTAAATTTATCAACAGACGGTTATTTCCAGTGTATTCTTACCCCTGGGTGATCATACTTCTGTCTAAGTACACCTTTGCTTCTCCTAACTGACCTCTGCAAATGTCTTCTTGTGAAAGGTGGCCAGAGGTTACTTGGTGTAGCATGCTTCAGTGTTGGAGAGAGAGAGAGAAGCTCTGAGTACCCCCAGGTATGGAAAGGGAATATCCAATCCTCAGGTAGCCAGGACTAGTCTGAAGCACTGGCCTCTTCCTTGGCAAGCAAAATAGAGCAGAAATCCACGTATCTTAAAAAAAAAAACAAAATAGAAAACTTCAGCTCCTCTATTCCACCCCGAGTCATTTAAATAATGTCATAGGCAATGCCTTATGAGTTTTTGCCAAGCAAACATTTTTGTCAACTCTTAGGCCAGCCTATCTGCACGACTGGTTTTGTTAACTTTTCCACCAGGAAACCTCTGAAGTGCCTCCAGACTTCCTGGCCCAATAAGAAAGTTTGCAGGGGGTAATGACAAGCCCATTTGTGCCAAACTTCATTGGGTTGACCTAGCTGCACCAGAACAAATGTTTTGTTTCATGGAAATGATGGCAATTTTTCAGTCCTTGAAACGTTTGTGGGCAAAAACAACGTTCTTGGCTGAAGTATTTACACGGTTAACATTGAAGTAAAACAGTGTTTTGGGGCTGCGACAAATGGAACAAGTAGTTTACTGGCCTGTATTTGCCAACAACATTGTCTAAAGTGTGGCACAATGGAGGGATTGCTAGATTTGGAGTTAGAGGACTAGGGTTCAAATCCTGACTTTCTCATTGTGTGATTTGGAATAAACCAGTGACCTTTTCTGGGCTTCAATCAGACTAGAGGATTCTCTGAGGTCACTACTGTGCCTAAATCGAAGGGCCTATGATCTAGCTGGGTGATGCAGAAAATAGATGGCTCTACTTGAAGTTGGGAAGACCTTGTTAGCTCATTTGCCACAGTTCCCATATGACTGGGCAAGTCTTTTAATCTGTCTTAGCCTTAGTTTTGCCACCTGTAAAATGGGAATAATAATAGCACTTTCTTCACAGGGTTGTTTTGAAGAACAAATATGGCAAGTATTTTGCAAGCATTAAAGCACTAAATATCATCATCATCCTTGTAGGGCTCACTGAAAGATACAGAAGCCCAGACTCTTGTTATAGCCACTGGAGTTCCCACCCTCAGCTGCCTGATTTTATAGGTTTTATTAGTAGACTTGAATGGGAAATCTTCCATAACTCCAGGGAATAGGTCAAAAGTATATCAAATCATGGTATCTAATAATAATTCTTATTCTAGCACTATATTCACAACCACCCTGAAAAGGAATGTGGAATCGATAGTATCCCTATTTTAAAGACAAAGAAATTGAGGCTCAAAGAGGTTAGGCAGTATATATCAGGGCTAACATATCTAAATTCTATTGTAGCGGAGCAGGGGATTGAACCCAAGCCTTCTGACACTAAGATGGCTATTCTTTGCTTTCCATGATGCTGTCTCCCAATGTATATGTGTCTTGAGAGAACTTTCTTCAATATAATGGCCTGAGATAAAAGTAAACGTTTACTTGTGTTGAAAGTTAGACACAAAGTAAAGTAAGTTCAGTCTCCTAGATCTTGTTCTACTAGAAAGTTGGCTCTTGTGATTCAAAACTGTCTTTACTCAGCATTAGCCTATGGAATGTAAGGCAGCTTAAATGAGGTTATGTCTACACATGCAAGCTGCTTTAAAATTTTTATTTTATTTTGGGGGGAGGTACATAAATATGTTGATGGTTAGCAGAGATGATAATCAGCTTTTGGGCTAAATTTTGTTTTCTCTATATTATTTTGCATATAGACCTGGAGTAAAGTTATATTAAGACTTATGTAAGAGAAACTTCATTTCAGTGTATGTTTTTAGAGATTTACTGAAGAGGGTTTTCTTTTCCTGGCCTTAGTAGTAGTCTCTGACCAAATCTGTGTGACCAGACAAGGACATTTACTAATCAGTAAAGAAAAGTAAAGTTGGATGGACTGTGGGAAAACAAACACATTAATATACTCTTGGTGGTGGTGTGAATTAGTTCATTCATTCTAGAAAGCAATTTGAATCTATGCTCTAGAAGATAGTAACCAATTCATGATCTTTGACTCAATGATGCTACTATTACATCCATATCTGAAAGTAATCAAAGAAAGAAGAAAAGGATGTATAAATACAAAAAATATTTGTAATAGCTATAGTATCAAGGAACTAGAAATTAAAGTGGTTTCCATGAATTGTCTGATAGGTACCTGCCAAAAGGGCTGAATGAATGATAGATTAACAGAATACTATTGTGCTATTAGAAATGATGAAAAGTTTGGTTGCAGAAGAAATTTGGGAATACTTCTATGAACTGATACAATGTGAAGTGAACAGAACCAGGAAAACAATGCAATAACGATAATGTTGTAATGACAAATGACGTTGAAATATTTAAGAACTCAGCTCAGTGATTCTGAATGATGACAAACAAGTATTGATGATAAAGCTTGCTCCTCACCTGCTGATAGAAAGGTAGGCGATTGATTCAAGATGACGAATGAGATGTATTCATGGATGTGGTCAATGTAGGAATCTGGTATGGGAGAGATAACTTAAATAAAGGCACAAAGGAAGGACTGATTTTGGTGCATTTGGGGGGAACAGGGAATAATCCAGTTTGATTGCTGCATTGTGATAGATGGAAATAATAAGAAAAAAACCTGAAAGATAAGGTCACTAAACTTGTAAGTGTCCTTGGATGTCAGGCAAAGGAGTTTGAACTTGGTAGACAACAGGGAAACTTGAGCAGAGGAATTCCATGATCAGTTCTACTCATGAAAAGAATTTGAAATATATATATCCTGGGGCAGCTGGGTAGTACCTGGATACTGGAGGTCCTGGGTTCAAATATGACCTCAGACACTTCTTAAAGACACTTCTGCTACGGAACCTATTCTTAGTATCCATTCTTAGGCAGAAAGTAAGGATTAAAAAAAAAACAAAAACAAAAAACATATATTCCTGAACTTCATTTAGAGATAATGTGAAGTCCAGATGGCAGTTTAAAACTGTTGTTCTCCTAAAATCAGCTCCATTTAGACAATACTGGAGTGCCTTTTACAAGCAAAACAGTCAGGTAATGAACATGGATAGAGCACTGAACTGAGAGCCAGGAAGATCCAGGTTCAAATGTGACTTCAGCTGACTAGCTGTGTGACCCTGATTGAGTCACTTAACCTTTGTTTGCCTTGGTTTCATCATCTGTAAAATGGGCATAATAATAGCATCTACTTTCCAGGGTTCTTGTGGGAATCAAATGAGACTATATTTGTAAGGCATTCTGCAAATGTTAAAGCCCTATACACATTGTTAAGACAGTTTGCTTAGGATTGAAAGAGCTATCACAAAAAGTAAGATTATAAACAATAAATAAACAATATTATATTATTATATATAAAATAAATAAGCAGCTTACACTCCAGTAGGGAAGACATAGAAGTCATAAAATGAAGAAGACTCACAGTTGTATTTTTAAGGGAGACAAACCATGTATGTTGATGTAATGAGTCTATAAGTCAAGACATCTGCCCTAAATTTAACTGCCTCTTTGGAAACTGAAAGAACTAGAGGATTTGATTGTTGTCGTTTGTCCTTTGTTTTCAGAGAGAACTAATTGTGGAGCTACTCTCCGTAATATTTGAAAGATCTTCCAAACAATAGAGGTACCTTAAAGACTTGCTATTCAGTCATGTCCAAATCTTCATGACCCCATTTGGGGTTTCTTGGCAAAGATACTGGAGTGATTTCTTCTCCAGCTCATTTTACAGATGAAGAAGCTGAGACCAACAGGGTTAAGCGATTTGCCCAGGGTCACATAGCTAGGAAGTGTCTGAGACTGGATTTGAACTTGGGTCTTCTTGACTCCAGACTCAGTGCTCTATTCCCTGAGACACCTAACTGCCTCACCATAGAGACTGGAGAAGGGCAAAGGTCACATTTTTCAATTAAAGGGAAGAGAATGTCTATAAAAACTAGGATGGATGATTAAAGAGATAGTAAACATCCCAATAAGTAAGTAGTAATCACCAAGAGCTATCATGGTTTCATAATAATAATAATAATAGCTAGCATTTCTAGATATAGAAATAGAAAGCTCTTTACATGTATTTGATCTAGTCATTTCAACAACCCTGGAGGTAAGTGCTATTATTATTACTATTTTACAGAGGAGAAAAGTCAGGCTGAGAGATAAGTGACTTGTAGGGGATCCAGCCTCTAAATTAAGTCCAAGACAGCATTTTAACTCAACCAAGCTTTAAGGCCTGCATTTTTTCTATATCTAGCTGCCTGCCTTGGTTGGTTGTCAGTTTTGCAGGATTCCAGAGCCTGTGACTGAGAACCCTTTAGAGGAGAGACTATCTTTGGTCCCTTTTATATCTCTTCTTTTGCCTCTTTTGTCCCCCCATGCTTAGCACATAGCATTGGCACGTAGTAAACCCTTAATAAATATTCATTGACTGGCTGTACTATTTAATATTTTTACCAGTGGCTTGGATAAATACATAGATGGAATGTTTATTAAATTTGCAGATGAAATAAAGGTTAGATGGATGGCTATCATAACAGATGAGAGTGAAGCTTCAAAAAGAACAGCATTGGTTCTGAATAGGAGCAAAAGATGGAATTGCAGAGAGACAAAAAAAAAATTAGGCTTACTCTCAGGGAGAACTAACAATTTGAATTATACAAAAAATGAATTGGCTGTGTCAGGACATAGTAGGTATGTTGTCACTGGAAGTCTTCCAGGAGAAGCTGGAGGACCAATTATTGGGCATGTTGTATTGGGAATTCTTTTTTCAGACATGGGTTGAACTAAATGACTGTGATTCTGTAAATAATTGTGTATCCACGGCAATATTCTGGATTCTGTGAGGGATACTATACACTATTGTATTCTCTCTTTAACCATAATGGGATATCCATGAAGGCAGGGATCATATCTTCAACTTCCCTATATAATATATGAAAAGTTCCCTCCTTCCCTTCCCTTCTTTTCCCTCCCATCCCTTCCATTTTTGAATCAATACTAAGTATCAGTTCCAAGGCAGAAGAGTGGTAAGGCCTAGGCAGTTGGGGTTAAGTGACTTATCCAGGGCCACACAGCTAGAAAGTGTCTGGGATCAGATTTGAACCCAGGACCTTCTGTCTCTAGGTCTGGCTCTCTATCTCCTGAGTCACCTAGCTGTTCCCATATATCATTTTTAAGTTCTTTCTCTAGTATGTATGTATATATGTATGTTTGTGTTTAAATATATATATATATATATATATATATATACATATATATATATATAATTTTTCCTTCTTTCCTAATGTTCTCTCCATAAGACTTAGTGTACAGATACAAAGGGGAAGGGCTTGCTAAATCTTATAATCTTGTAAATCAATGATTCTGTGACCTAAATACTTTTCACATTTTTGCCAAAGGCATATTGAAAACGTGAAGATCCATATGAAAGAAAGTCATGTGCACTCATGGGGGCTTACCCTAAGTACTAAAGATGAGCCAGCTCATGATCTCCTTCCCCAAGCCACCAGAGTTCCTCTTTGGTACTTAATCAGCTCTGGTTGAAACATCTGGTTTCCAGTCATTGTGCTCTGGGCTATTCATAGGAAGTGCAGGACCCAGGGCAAATCACACTGGGTGGCCCCTCTTTTCCAACACTCATCTCTTCGTGAAATTAGGTTAAGAGGACCATCAAGGGTAACCTTTAAGAGGGAAAATCACAAAACCTGTAACCTGAGGGCAGTTGGTAAAAGAGCAGTCCCTATCTGCTTTGCTATCATATTCATGGAGGCTTATGCACAGATCATGTTGTGAGCCTGGACTCTGTTCTTTCGCAGAAATATCATCCAATCCCTTCATTTTACAGATGAGGAACTAGAGACACGGAAGGAGCAAGTGACTCTCCCAAAGTCACATAGCTACTGGTTAGAAGAGGCAGAACTCCATCCAGATCACAAGTTTTTTCTCTTATTTAGCAATCAAGGGGCGCCCTCTCATTTCTCCTCCTTACCAAATGCTTCCCTGAGTCATTGCTCAACTGCTTAGTTGAGACATGGCAGACTCCCCAAAGGACCATTTTTTGAATTCCCCTGGTGAGGACTAATCCTCAGGTCCAGGTAGAGCTCATGGATAGTGTTATATTGGATTTGTCCTGACAGCTCAAATGTCAATAAGTTGCTAGCATGTAGAATGGGGCAGGAGGACCTTTGATATAGAATAGGCAGAATGGTCTCATGATTACTGAACTTTTGAAGGTTTTCTGTAAGTATCTGTTATAACACGGAGAAACTAAAATAATATGAAAGAATTTGCCTCCCCTGTGATAAAGTTATGAAATAAAATGGGTTTGTCTTTGGAGCTTCACGTCAACGTTTGCTGTCTTTTTGTGGCTTTCTGACTAATTAGGATCTCCCAATATGTCTCTTCAGCTTTCTATTTCAGATCTCTGTTATTTCTTCCCTGCCTTTCATATTTATACCATCACTAACCTGTCCCCCCAAACCACCATCCTATGTGCGCCTAATCAGCTTCTGACTTTGGATAATATAACAATGGGTTGACACTTACAGTTCATTTCCCAATGTATTTTAATAGGTCCTTCGATATTTTAATGAGTCTTGCCTAATTTCTCAGTGTACCAGTTTTGGGTATAATATCAAGATATATATTTTTAAAAACCTAGTCATTACATTGTTTAAAAAAATCTGAGTCCTTTTAGAGAAAAGAGGCTTTGTAAGCTCAAAATATCTTGATTAAGGGAAGGGATTGTATTCATTTTTGTTTTTCCCATCTATATCTTCTTGGTACAAAGCTGTTTTCATGTTGTATTTGCCATTTGACTGTAAGCTCCTTGAGAGCAAATGTCTTTTGCCAATTTTTTTTTCTCGTATCACCAGTGCTAAGCACAGTAATTGGCACATAGTGGGTACTTCTACTTGATACAGCATTAAATATCTTAAGCTAGAGGTGTCAAATTTAGCAAAAGTCATGCTCAGCAAAACTCTCAGAATGGCCTGAAGGTTAAAATGTAAGGGGCAGCTGGGTGGCTCAGTGGATTGAGAGACAGGCGTAGAGGCAGGAAGTCCTGGGTTCAAACCTGGACTCAGACACTTCCCAGCTGTGTGACCCTGGACAAGTCACTTGACCCCCATTGCCTAGCCCTTACTTACCATTCTTCTGCCTTGGAACCAATACACAGTATTGATTCTAAGACAGAAGGTAAAGGTTAAAAAAAAAAGATTAAAATATAATTGTGGATTATTTAAGAAAATAAATTGAAATACAATTAAATGTAGATAATGTTAATTTATGATGTTTTAAGTCAATATGCTGACAACAGAGATCTGTTTTTATTTGAGTTTGATACTACTTTCTTAATTAAACTCTGAGAAATGGGAGGGTCCTCAGAGGTCATGTAGTCTAGTTCATAACTGAACAGAAAATAGAATCACTCCCCAGCCACACTTCTGTCATCCAGCTTCTCCTTAGAGGTTAGTGAATAAAAATTCTAAGATTATGTCTTTTAATATGCTAAACTTAGGTTTGTGAATGATAAACCAGCAAGAGATAGTACTATTAAGTCCCATTTTCTGATTTGTGGATTTAAGATTTATCTATTATGTACCTACCTCTTCTACAAACAGGATTAACCTAAAGTGCCTAGCATAATGTTATATATAGTGTTTGGTAAAGTTTGTGGGTGAATTAATGGTGCACTTTCTCTGCTGTGTAAATTGAGAGAGTTAATTGTTGTGAGGTAGAGGGTTATTTTGTATAAGTTAAGTGACTTGCCCAATTAAAATTAATTTACTATTACATTCAACAAGGACTCTTCTTGAACTAACATTTTTTGAATGAAGTGCCCATATATAGTGTACCCATGACTGAGATGTACAAGGATCACAAAGACATACTTTTGTCTTTACAATCCATGTAATAATGCCTTATTTTATTTATTTATTTTTAAGGCAAACAGGTTTAAGTGACTTACCCAGGGTTACATAGCTAGGGAGTGTCCAAGGCAGGATTTAAATTCAGGAAGATGAGTCTTCCTGACTTTAAGCCCTGTGCTCTAACCATGGTGTCACCTAGCTGCCCCATAAAAATGCTGTATAACTTTCATTTAATAGAAGGAAATTTAAAATAAGCAACTAACCTAGTAGGATCAGTGTTGAATTGCCTTATTTTTAACAAAATTGAGAAGCCTTTAGAAACTTAGTTTGCATCTCAGAACTGAGGCTTGTGATGTAATGCACTTATTTTAAAAATCCAAGTTATGGCTAAAGTTAGGCTGGCTTTTTGGTTTGTTTTTCTTAACTGAGATTTCTTCAACAAAAAAAATACAAAAGAAGAACTCCAAATTAGGATGGTTATGATACCTTCCAGTTTGGAAAATTCTGAAAGCTGAATGAATTTAAGACTTCACAACAAAGATACTGTTTTAGCCAACTCCAGCTCTAAAGTGTCTATTCCACATTAGTGCAAATGTGTGCACATTCCATTTACAGAAACAAAGCATTTAGAGATTCTATCAAGTGATCTCTCCTGTTTTAAGTGCTGCCAATAGATGAACAATGTCCGCATATGCTTTTAAAAGACTTTTATTTTGAATGAGAGATGCAAATCTGTGGCATTAAGGAAAAGCAGAACAATCCTTTATTTAACTGCACCTGTACCCTCCTGCCTAATGAGTTTAGGCTGATGGAATCCAGACCTCAGGAAGGATTATAAATTCTCATTTACTTCTAAAATGCCTTAAACCAGCTGTGCCACTCTAGAATCCAGTTCTCCCTGGCTGATTTGGTAAATGATTTTGAATCTCCTCTTGTCTTAACTCTTCAGGGAGCCCAGAACTGAACCCCAATTTCTCCCACTCCATAGAACATGGTTCCCTGGCTAGGATTTAGCAAACTCATCTTCACTGGAGCATGAGGATGAAAGGAAAAGTTAGAAAAACTTCTGGGAAAACGAGTCAAATTTTTCAGGGTTTCTCCACATGTTAGGATCTTTGGGTAATGTGCCCCTGTCTGAGTAATAATTGAGATCTGAAATGTGTAAGAAAGAGAAGCAGTGGAGAGAACCCAGGACCTGGAGTCAGAAAGAGCTGAGTTCAATCCCTGCCTCAGATCACGTACTAGATGTATGACCCTGGGCAAGTCATTTAACTTCTGTCTGCCTCAGTTTCCTCATTTGTAAAATGGGGATAATAATCACATGGATCTTCCAGATTTCTTGTGAGAATCAAATGAGATGTTTGTGAAGCACGTTACAAGCCATAAAGTGGTATATAAATACTAGCTATGATGACAAATATGAGACGAGAGTAACTTGTTCATCCTTTGAAACCTCCCCTGAGATTGGACCAGAAAAAGAGCAGTCCTCTTTATAATGTCAGTATGAGTTCTCTGGGGAACTTAGGCAAGATATCTTTTTTTTTTTCCATGGAGAAATTATATTTATTTATTTTAAAAAATATTTTCCATGTTTACATGATTCATTTTCTTTCCTTCCCCCTTTTCTTCTCCCTTCCCAGAGCCAACAAGCAATTCCCCTGGGTTGTACAAATATGGTCACTTGATACCTATTTCGATATTATTCATTTTTGCTATAGAGCATTTTTTAAAGCCTAAACTCAAAATCACATACCCATATAATTTCTACTCCTATAGTTCTTTCTCTCAATGTGGATAGCATTCTTTTACATAAGTCTTTCAGGAGTTTCCTGACTTGTTGCATTGCTACTAGTAGCAAGGTCCATTACATTGGATTTTTCCACAGTGTTTATGTTCTTCTGGTTCTGCTCATTTCACTCTGCAATAGTTTTTTGAGGTTCTCCTAGTTCACATGGAAAGCCTCCAGATCATCAATTCTTACAAGCACAAAGTATTCCATCACCATCAGACACCACAATTTGTTCAGCTATTCCCCAACCAAAGGGCATCCCCTCATTTTCCAAATTTTTTGCCACCACAAAGAGCGTAACTATGAATATTCTTGTACAAGTATTTTTCCTTATTATCTCTTTGGGGTACAAACCCAGCTGGATCAAAGGGTATACATTCTTTTAAAGCTCTTTGCATATAATTCCAAATTCAGGCAAGATTTCTTAACTGAAATAAGGCTGAACTATGCACCACAGATAGTCCCTGGCAGCAACAATGGTTTATGATAATAACAGTAGCTTGTCTTTTTATATAGTGACTTAAGTCTATAAAGAACTTTACATATATTGTAACATTGAGTATAAAAGTAGGTAGGTAGTTGTTTTTGTTCAGTCATTCAGTTGTGTCTGACCCTTCATAGCCCCATGGACCATACTTTCCATGAGGTTTTCTTGGCAAAGATATTGGAGTGGTTTGCTATTTCCTTTTCCAGCTTTTTTTACAGATGAGGAAACTGAGGCAAACAAGAGTTAAGTGACTTGCCCAAGGTCACACAGCTAATAAGTGGTTGAGGCCAGATGTGAACACAAGTCTTCCTGACTCGAAGCCCACCTCTCTATCTATGGCTATATCTAGCTGCCCCTTCATGGCAGTAGGTATTCCCAAAGAACATAAACTCCTTGAGGGCAGGGATTCTTTTTTTTTTTTTTTGTATTTGTATCTTGTATACTTCACAGGGTCTGTCACATAGCAGATACTTGATATTAATTAATTAATTGGTATTATTACATAGAAGATGAAGCTGAGCTACAAAGTGACTTCTCTAGCATTGTATACTTAACTATAGGATAGTTAGTAGCAGAATTGACTCCTAACTGACCAGAGCACTTTTCCCCCAGAATATTTTAGCTCCCATTCTTCCTCCTCATCATAATTCCCAGTCTGTGTTCTATACCCACTATTTTGCCTAGCTTTCTACCTGATTTTTCAAAGTTCTGAAGGAATAGATCTATGGAATACTATTAGGAAAAACTAGCAGCTTAGGTTGTGAGGCATCACAGAGCAAGTCTTTGTTGCTGTTTTTATTTATTCTCTGAGTACCTGCGGTGTGTTTCAACCTTTCAACACATGCCAAAACTTGGTCTTCTCCCTTGAGGGCCTATAACCTGAAAGAGATAGACAGCACAATTCAGACAGGAAGAACCAGATGAGAAGGTAGTTAACTCTGGGCAGGTTTCCACTGCCCTACCCCTGTTCTTAAATGTTCCTCCCCCTTCCCCAAGCTAATTTTGAAAGCTTTTCCTGAAGAAGTCACTTTTAAGAGAGTCTGAAGTTTTGGTAATATAAAGAACACCTGAATAAGAAGACCAGAGTTCTGGTCCTAACTTTGCTACTAACAATGTATGACTTCAGATAATTGATGCAACTTCTATGTCTTAGTTTCCTCAACTATGAAATAGGAATAATATGAATTCTATAAGAACATTGAAGATCTAATCAGATATATAAGTACATTCAAGAAAAGTTATTTTTATATTTATGCAATTCTATTTTTCAGCAGTCCATAGTTTGGGACTTATGGATAAACATTCAAATATTTGTTGATCTTGGACTCTCTCCTAAAAAGTACTGCCAATGAGACACCAAAATTTTTATTTTATTTTTATATAGGAATATATTATTTTTTATTTATTATTTTATAGGAATTTTTATTTTTTATTTTTATTTTTTATTATTATATAGGAAGCCTCAAACATTGATCTTAATATAATTTCACATGTATAATGGATATTGTATTGCTTGCCTTATCAATGCGTGTTAGTGGGGCTGGAGAGAGAGAATTTGGGACTGAAAATTAAAAAAAATTAAATTAAAAAAAAGGATAATGCTATAGCATTATCTGAGTACCCCCCCCCCCCCCAAAGGAAACAGAAAGCGATGGTGTGATAGACTGAGAAAAGATGACTATTGTAGTGGGCTCTTTCACAATTCACATGTAGAGTTAAGGCAAAAAGATAACTTGTGGCAGTGGGTGGGTGAGAAGTAGGTGTTTTAGTCTATAGTCTAGTCATGTGGTCAGGAAATCTGAATACTTGATTAACAAATGGCAACTCCATTTCATGTAATTTGCCTAAATAACATATATAAATATGGAAACCAAGGGATCTGGACACTCACAAACTGGGTAGTTGTTTTGCTTTTTTAAAATTTGTTTTAGCTTTTTTTTTTTTTAAAGCTGGGTGGTTTTGAACAAGTTGTTTAACATTTTCTGAGCCTTATTTCCTCCATATAAATGAGAAGAATGTTGTCATGGCCATCTCAAAGAGCTGGAGGAGGAATGTCCTTTGTTAATTGCTATGGAAGTATGAAGGATGGCTAACCCCCAACCTCAGTGAATTAAAAAGACGCACCACATTGGAGATGGAGACTGGTTAAAAGATGGCTTGGACAGAGCAAAGGAGCATTGTAGTAGGATTATGCCAAGGTATAAGTCTAAACTTCACCTGTGGGTAAAAGAAAAGTACATTTGAACATATATTTAGGTCATTCCTCTAAAAGTTTGGTAAGCATAGCTTCTCTTCATTAGAGAAGACGTGCCATTCTTAACCACTATACCTGACCTGTTCCATTATATTTTGAAAAATGAAGTATCTTTTGTCAGCATTTTGATGACTAGGTGTAACAGAGTCCTATTTATGCTATAAAGGTGTAATTGGGAAGCTCCATTTATTTACTTAAATTTCTATATTAATTCTTCTTTATTTTTATTCTTAAAATAACATAAATAAAATAAACATAGTGATAGGAACTAGACTTGTGATTTCACTGATCACTTCCCAATAAGGAAATTCCCTTTATCAATTCAGATTGGCACCTTCTCTGTAATTTATAAACTTGATAGGTTGGCTGGAGCATTGAATGGTTAATTTGTCCATGGTTATACAGACTTTATGTATCTGGAATGACACTTGAACCCAGGTCTTTCTAGCTATGAGGCCAATTACCATTATGTTAGACATCTCCATACGATACTATTAAAAAGAAAAAAAAGTATGACAATAATGAGAATCTCTAGACTGAATAATTTAAAATTGCAGATAATCCAAAAGTCATTTCTATACTAAAAATATTACAATTAGCATTGATTTGCCTATCTAATAATTTTTAAATGTTGGCTTTGGAGGAAGCCCTTTATGCTATGTGATATAATCTTTCCATTTTATAGGCTAGGAAACTATGGGCTAAAGAAGTAAAATGACTTGAGCAAGGCATTCCAGCTCCGGGATTAAGACTGAGTTTCTTGGCTCCTCCTATAGAAGAGTTCTTCCCACTAAATCATAGCTGTGCTATGTGACCTCTACTAGTCAGTTTGTACTATTTACATTCACATAGGGCTGGGTCAAGGAGGTCACCTAGAAGAGTACAAGGTGGCAAAGCAAGCTTTTGTTATTTTTTAGTCATGTCCAACTCTCTGTGGCCCCACTGGAGGTTTTCTTGGAAAAGATCCTAGAGAGGTTTGCCATTTCTTTCTCTAGCTCATTTTACAGATCGATGCTAATTATAATATTTTAAATATAGAAATGACTTTTGGATTATCAGCAGTTTTACAGATGGGGAAACTGAGGTAAGTAAACAAGGTTACCCAGAGTCGCCCAGCTGCTGAGTATTCGAGGTCAGATTTGAACTCACAAAGATGAGTCTTCTTGACTTCAGATCAGGCACTTTATCCATTATGCTATGTAACTGCCCCAGCAAAGGAAGCTAGCTAGAGATTAAAACTCTACTAAGGGATGACAAGGTTGGGCTAGATGATCTCTCAATTTTCTTACAGCTCTGACATTCTGTAGCCAAATGAATATAAAATCACAAGGACTGACTATATACTACCCCAATTGCTATGTCTTTGTACATGTGTATTCCAGCATCTTTTTGAGACTAGGGAGCCTTATTTACCAGCATTTGGATTTCTCCTATAAACAATTTGCCTGTACTTGAGAGATAATTAAACCCATCTTTCCCACCACTCTCCCAAGCCCTACACACACATTTTCCCTATCGGTTTAGTTCATTCAGTTCACAATGATAACATTGTTCAGAACAGGGGAGCACACATGTTGACACTGAAATGTTTAATCTTGTGGTACAGTATTCCATTCTTTCTTCTCCCCCTTCTTCCCCCTTCCATCTGTGCGGGATAGAGAATGAGGGTGACAAAGGAACTGCTAACTCTGATGGCTGACTAGCTGAACCAAGTAGAGCTTTCCAGGCTCCATTGAGGCGGCCTTTCCCATTTCTGGAGCCTGGCACAGATGTGCTATGCACCATTGCTATTAGCACAGTGGAACACCTAACAAGGAATCAGTGTTTCAGAAGACTCCCCAGAGAGCCCTCATTTTGTTGGTGCTCCAGGTGGTCCTGTTGGCAGCTGAGCCATTTGGTAGAAAGATGAAAAGCTAAAGCAATAATTAAGGAGAAAATATTATCAGTGGAGGGGATTGTCTTATTCCCTCCCAAACACCATAGATTGCCAAATTTCTATGCCCGAGTTCCCATTAGGAGATAGGAATGGCCAGATTGGATAGAAGTGGAGGTAGATTAAAGGAACCTTTAGCTATTGGTCTCTTTAAAGGGCTGATGCTTCCAGAGGCCAGGTAGCCTCTGAGGGCAATTTTTTGGCCAGTTGGGGAATTTGCCAAGTCTCTACAGACACGATATGATATTTGGGGAGTATTCTAGTGGGAGTCTTTGAACCCCAAAGTTGTACTGGCAGTGTAGACTTTGAGCCAGTTCCTGTTTTTTGGAGGGGCAAGGGGCAAGGGGCAAGGATTTCTCTAAACAACATGAACAGCCATTTTTCAGAATAACTGGATAATAAAAGTCAATCAGATGCTGTAGTTTTGTCCAAGTTCTGTATTAGTAGTGTTATAAAAGACCATTTTCATGTCCATTACTCCCCTAAAGTGGTACATTTGCTGTGTTTCCAGAATTTCCAATTTATTGCGTGCCTTTGGCTGCTTTTTCAAGCTCCCTAATCTCACCATGTAAATCTTTTGGTCAAGGGGGTTGAATGAATGAAAACCAATCATTGAATTTCACATTCCCAAAGTCCTGCAGCAATAAATTCACCCCAACAGCAGCTCCAGTAACTCTTTCTGTCAAATCTAACAAGAAAGTATATGCCTGAGAACACCCTATTCCCAGTTGAGTGCATCCATGTGGAATGGGAGCCCTGGGGGAGAGAGAACCAGGGAAGGGAGGTTGGGGGGAAGGGACTAGGGTATCTGTGTCCTAAGAATTTTCACAATTAAACAGTCAAAGTTCTGTAAAAATGCGCTGTGCAGTCTTCCAGATAGATGGCCCAAGGAACCTTAGGGCTCATTGGGCTGAATTTACAGATCAATACCAAGGGAAAATAGAAATATTTGTTCAATTTCTGCAAGTAGTGAGAAGCTATTTCTGATGCACCTGAGACAAAGGGAGATGAAAGGGGTCTAGCTGGAGCTATGGGCTGAGAGTAAAACACCCTGACTTTTTAAATGCTGGCATTCCTCATTTGTGATTATTATCTTGTGGAAAATCACTTTCCTTTTATACAGTAGTTTCTCTTCCTACAAAATGATGTTTAAAACAACACTTGACCCACACAAAGGGATGCTGTTGAAAAAAAAAGTGAGGTGGCTATATCTCACATATCTTACAGGGCTGGAAGAAAGAAGCTTAAGAACCCACAAGTCTGGAAGGAGTACATTTAGGGAAATCAAATTGTTTTCCATCTATCAGCTCTTCAGAATACTAGCCAACAGAGCAGTTTCAAATAGCAAATGAAGGCCACAGACAAGAATTTTGTCTTCTTCACAATCAATTCTGTCTCTCTGTCTCTGTCTCTGTCTATCTCTCGGTTTCTGTCTGTCTATCTGTCTCTCTTTAAAATCCCTTACCTTCCACCTTAGAATCAATAATGTGTATTGGTTCCAAGGCGAGTCAGCTCCCTCTCTTCTTTTTTTTTTTTTAACCCTTACCTTCCTTCTTGGAGTCAATACTGTGTATTGGTTCCAAGGCAGAAGAGTGGTAAGGGCTAGGCAATGGGGGTCAAGTGATTTGCCCAGGGTCACACAGCTGGGAAGTGTCTGAGGCCAGATTTGAACCTAGGACCTCCCATCTCTAGACCTGGCTCTCAATCCACTGAGCTATTCAGCTGCCCCCTCAGCTCCTTCTCTTAAAGCACTTGCTTTTTTATTTTGTTGAATTTGTGAACCAATGGAATTAGTTTCATTAGTGGAATTCTTGTGAGTTTGGTCTTTACATATGTTTGTGATATTGAGGCAGAAATAAATATAACCTCCTTCCTAGATGAGAACACTAATGATGTACCAGAAATAAGATGTGTGCTCAATAGACATTTTTCCAGGAGGATAGGTCTGAGGTGAACCACTGATAATTTCTTATCTTGCTCATTCTCATGGCAAACAGCAACATTTGGGGAATGAATGAATGAAACATTTCTTAAGTACTACTATGCACAAAGCATTATGTTTTGGCAATAGCAGTGCCCTCCAAACCACCAGACCAGCTTCCTATCCAGCCCTCACAGCCATCATGAAGAGGAGAAATCATTGTGGAGAGAGAAACCCTTTCCTCACTGCTAACCCACTGCCTCTAACAGGCAGAAAAGAAGATCTGGGCCCTGGTCCTTAAATCTCCCACTAACTTACAGATCATTTTAAACCAGTAAATTAAATTTCCTAGGCCCCAACTACCCCCTTGGATATCATAAGGATCAGAGAAGGTATGAGTCACTATGTCATTTAACGTGGAAATGTCAATGTAAGATCATTTGGGTCCTTAAATATCACATGTGCACATTTAGGCTACCAGCATTTTAATTCAATGTTTGCAGTTGAAGTAAAAGGTGTAATCCTTGATTCCCTCATCCTTTTATTATAAGACTGTAACTAATCCCTGCAGAAAAAGAGGAGGAGGATGGGATTTGTTTTTTAAACTGTTTTGTGAGTGGTGAGGGCCAAAATATTCAGAACCTAGCAAGTCGGCTTCTGGTATGAGTCTCTTTGTACTTGGTTAGGCTGATCCTAAGGTACTGAGAATATTGGAAGCCTTTTCAGCTTGAGGGTTTCTCACAGGAGTCTGTGCTATGATGCCTTTGAGAACTCAAGGTCATCCTCTGGAGGACTATGCATGGCTCACCTTCTAGAAGAATATATGAAAAAATTCTTTCCAAAGAAAATACTACCTATATTTTTTATTGGGATAATAGTCCTAGCAAATAGTACTAATATGCCAATGAAAAGTATAAATGGTATTTGAAATCTTTCAATAGGGTTAATTCAATTAATAATGATTTTTTTAAAAATCAGAAATAGTCTCTAGATGAAGGGTTCTTATCATTGGGATCTAGATTTCAGGACTTCCATGAACATAGATGGGAAAATAATTTCATCTTTATTTTATTTTATTTTTTCCCCATTTTTCATCTTTAATTTAATTAACCTCTAATTAAAATAGAACATTCATTTCAAATATTAAGAACAAAACAAAACAATTTCCCCACCACTGTTTTGAGAAGTTTTTACCAGATTGCCAATGGGACTCACAATCTACCCACAAAAAAGTTAAAAACCTCTGCTCTAGAAGCCAAGCATCCCATTTGAAGCCTTAATTAGTAATGATGTCATTCCATTAGCTCTTCTGCCCCAAGTCCACTGGCAGCCATAATAATGGAACAAGATGATTTGGACTTTTTTCCTGATGGAGACTACAGGCCATTCCTAACAATGATTGATGTAGGCTTAGGTACCATGGAAACTCATCTACCATAGGTATATAATGACAGTAACAATGAGGTAGAAAGACTTTGATGTGTAATTATTGTAATCCACTTTATACTTACTATAGAGAAATCCAAGTTGATAGGTTATATTTCTAGATGTTTAAAATTTCTATAGAAGGACGTCTATAGGGCAAATTGAAGATATTATAGGAAAGATTCCCCTCCTTTGGTGCTCCTAGAAAAGTTTTGCTTGAAAAAAAATATTCCTATTGGCCTACATCCATTTTTAAAACCCAGTTGCAGTATTGGAGGGAAAATCTCAAAGTGTTTGTCTCTTGTTCCCACCTCACTTCACTTTATGAAGCAAACTAGAACAAAGACTAGAGGCAGTGTTGTAGTGGTTATTGAATTTAAAATAATTAAGATATGGGTTCAAATTCCGACTCAGATGCTTACTAGCTATGTAATCTCTAAAATGATAAGTATTGTAATTGCTAACTCCTAAATTCCCTCCCAGTTGAAAATTGATGATCCTATGATCCATCATAGAACATAGAATCTACTTTTTTTGTTTTCACCTAACTAATATTGGGATTATTGAGTTTGATACAGCTGTTTGTGACTAGAATTGGCTGTTGTGACAGTCACAGGGCTACAGACTCTGTCAGAACAGTGTTGTCTTATGGAATGCATTATCCTTTAACTTATCTTTTGGTCTCAGGAATCTGGGTCCTTAAAAAGATTAAAGATTAAAGTCCTTTGCAAATCCCTGCCAGCCCTTCTTGGGGGTTGGGGCAGGAATGTTAGGAGGGAAACAAAGCTTATGGAATTCTGACTCTATTCTCCATCAGAGAACTTTCATTTATTTATATGTTTCTTTATTGGGTGGAGTGGAGTACAAAAATGTTTCATGAGCTTGTGCATGAAAATCAATTATTGGGAAGGAGAACATTTTTGAAGTCAAGAAAAGAAATTAAGGGAAATAAGTAGTTTTTAACCTAAAAATTTATAGATTTGTGCATTTGGTTTAGGCAATGATTATTCAATTTCCCTTTTGATATGGAAATAAAGTAACAGTTAACATGGAATTTATTCATGCTCTATGTAATATTTAAATAATAAATAAATAAACAAAATGACCCGCAGCATGGAGTTTACACATATTCTATGGGCACCTCAGGATAAAAACCTTTTCCAAGGTAACTTTTGGTTTTAAAGCATGTGTTTGAAATACATTTCAACCACATAACTATTTCATTGAAATCAGCAGTTGGCCTGTTTTTCTCATCCTCTTATTTCCCCAAAGCACTTCAAATTCAGGATCTCTGCTCTAGAGTTCTGTGAAATGACAGAATGCTGGTAACTGCTTTGGATTAAAGGATGAAAGGGTGACTTTTATGTTAAAGCCCAAGGCTTGCCATTTTCTTTAAGAGTATAAAAGATGAAGAGGGTCTAATTGGTGTAAAGGATGGGTTGCTAGAGTTGGAATCAGGAAGACTTGAGTTCAAATATTGCCTCAGATACTAACTCGCTGTGTGACCCTAGCCAAGTCATTTAAACTCTCTCAGCCTCAATTTCCTCATCTGAAAGGTGGGAATAATAATAGCATCTGCCTTACAGATTTTCTGAGGATCAATTATAGCATGTAAAGTACTTTGCATGCCTTTTAAAATCACTAAATGAAAGTGACATTAATTAAAATTAAAATCTGGCATTCTAAATGTATATAGTTCTTGAGTCTTAAAAATCTCATGTATTATAGGAGCTGTCTAGTCTTATCACTTAATTTTATTGTGGAGGAAACCAAGAAACTAAGACCCAAAACAAAGAAATTCTTTACCCAAGGTCACATAGGAAGTAAATGGCAGACCTGGGATTTGAACTGAGATGTTCTAACTGAAATGTCTTTCCTAACTGCCCTTTATTTGCCTTAATGATAATTTTATTCTTCAAAAAGTAAAAGAATCAACATGGGGAAATTATTTTCCAGGTCTGATTCTTTCTAATAGACAATTCTTGTTATGAAGTTGAAAATGATGGGAACCCTGTGGGCAAGTGACCGCTCCCTATTAGAGTTTGTGACAGAGAAGAAAAAGATATTGGGCATGATCTGGTATGAAGCCTAGATTAGGAATAAGCAGTTTTCAAAGAACTCAAAGGAAGAATAAGAATGCTCCCACGAACTAAAATTCTATAGGGGAACTCAGCCAAAGAGAGATGGGAAACTCTCAGAAATGGAATTCCAAAGACAAATGGAAACAATTCTAAGGAGAAGGAAAAATAGAAATGTATTTGAAGAGACCCCAGATGATAGAAAAAGGGGCAGGTACCCAAGAATGAAATAAGACTATGGGATAGCCTTAGGGAAGTCATAATAAAGCTCAGGAAGAGGTGAGGCTGGAGAGGGAATCTAAAGATAACAATATTGTTGCTGTTGTTTTTTTTAATTGAGGAAAGAAAAATGAAAGAAGGAATGGGGTCTTTCTATGACATGTATGCATAATGATAATTGACAACAATTAGCTAGTAGGTCAGGGGAGTGCTATAGCTATTGTTTCCTTAGAATTTAGAAAAACAGTCAGCAGATCACATCATACTATTCTTGTGGAAAAGATGGAAGGTAGTGGGTTTGATGATGAAAACAATTGCATTTTCAATGGATTCTGACCTGGTTGAATGGCTAGACTGCATGCGGTAGTCATTAGTGGTTCAATGATGGCTTAGCAAGAGGGCTTCCAGTGAAGTGCCCCACTTGACCCTGGGCTGTTAAGTATTTTTATCAATGACTTGAATAAAGGAATAGATGACATGTTAAATGTTGCTGTGCATAGAGTGCTGGGTTTGGAGTCAGAAAGACTCATCTTCCTCAGTTCAAATCTGGCTTCAGACTCTTCCTAGCTGTGTGATCCTGGCTGTCATTTAACCCTGCTGGTCTCAGTTTCCTTATCTATAAAATGTGCTGGAGAAGGAAATGGCAAACTGCTTCAGTATCCTTGCCCAGAAGACCCCAAATGGGGTAAGCTAGGTGGCCCACTGCCAGGCCTAGAGTTGGGAGGACCTGAGTTCAAATTTGGCTTCAGACTTGTACTAACTAGGTGACCCTAGGCAAGTCATTTAACCCCAATTGCCTAGTTTTTACTGCTTTTCTGCCTTGGAACCAATATTTATATCAATTCTAAGTTAGAAGGTAAGATTAAAAAAAAATTTTTAATTAAAAAAACCTGTTACCTTATGTCTTAGAATCAATACGGTATATTGATTCCAAGGTGGAAGAGTGGTAAGGGCTAGGCAATGGGGGTTAAGTGACTTGCCCAGGGTCACACAGCTAGGAAGTGATAGAGGCCAGATATGAACATAGGACCTACTGTCTCTACACCTGGCTTTCTATCTACTGAGCCACCTTGCTACCCCCAGTTTTTTTTTTCTAAAAGAAAGCCAAATGGGGTCATGAACAACAACAACTCACAAAAGTTAAAAAAGATTCAAAGTTGGAAGTGTTGTGGGAGAAACATACCAAGTGTGTAGCAGGATCTCCCCACCAAGAATGGGAGATTCAAACTCCATTCAATCCTGAAGTAAGAAAAGAATTTTGTTTGAAGAAGAGGTTTAGGGTGTTGAAATAGCCTAATAGCTGGTGGAATAGTCTGGGTGCTAATCCAATAGCTTTAGGATTGATGGATTAGCCATGGGGCTGTTAGAGTATCCTCTCTGGAGCTGATGGCATAGCAGCTCTCCAGGTTCAAAGTAGCAGTTCCAAGGTAGCAGTCTTGGAGCTGATGGAGTAGCAGCTCTCAGGGTGATGGAGTAGATCTTGGGGCTGATGAAATAGCCCAATAGGTAATGGAGTAGCAGCCCCAAGTGAGGAATTGCAACCTGAGGAGTTGATCAGGGTTTGCATATGTATTAGGGCCCGGAGGCTAGTCATCTCTCATGCCAAGGATGTATCCATCTTTCCCTAAAACCTTGGAAAATAGGCATGGCCCGATTCAGGTGGAGGTGTGGTTTTGGGTTGGACAAATATGGCATAGGGAGCACGTGCAATGGAGCATCCTTCTGGACTGCCAGAGCCCTTAGTAAGCAAGTCCATTGTTTCAGCCATTGTCCACCTGTCATCATTTGTCAATGTGGGAAAGGCTTTGCTAACCTTCTGGGATGAGAACTTGGGGGAGGGGGTAGGTATAGCATGGTCCTAACAGTTCAGAACCAAGGTAAATAAAGAGCAATGTGAATAATTAATAAAATGGAGTGGCAAAAAGCGGATGCCCAGTATAGAACATTATAGATCCAGGACAGGCAATTGATGGTATAGAACAGGTAACTGATCAATAATATAGATTCTGCAATTCATGCTTGATTAATGCTGAAACCACACATCTTGCAGTTTATGTTGAACTAGTGCTAACCAGGGTTCTGCTTCTAAATGGACCATTGCCAACCTCTATCAGAAGGAATAGTTAATACACTGAATAATAAAGTTAGAATTCAAAAGGATCTTGATAGATTAGATCAGGCTAAATCATGTAGTAAAATGAAATTAAATGGGTGTAAACATAATAAATATAACAAGGGTTTTAAAAATCAACTTCCTAAATACTAGATAGTCAGACAGTACTATAGTTTGTCTTAAAACATTTCTAAAGGGTAGAATGAAGTGTTGCTCCGTATGAGTAAGGGGTGTGATATAGTAGCCACAGAAGCTAAAATGATGTTGACTGGCATAGCTTCCGGCAATAAGGAGATGATAATCCCTTTATAACCATGTTGGGGAATCTATGGCATGCATGCCAGAAGGGGCTGTTACTCTCTCCTCTCCACACATGCCTGAAGACATTTCTCCCATCACCTGCCCCTCTGCCCAGCAGCCCAATGGGAGCACTTCCTCCCTCCCCTGTCTGGGGCTTACATGTAGAAGTCTGGGCACTTGGTCTCTAAAAGGTTCTCCATCACTTCTCTGTAATAATCCATGGTTAGAACAGACCTGTGGTGTTGTGATCAATTCTCGGTAATACAGTTGAATAAGGACATTGTTACGCTGTAGGGTATTCAGAAGAGAGCATCCAAGATAGTGAAGGCTATCGAGGCTGTTCCTTATAAGGATTGGTTGAAGGAACTGGAGCTATTAGTCTGAAAGAGAGACTATGTTGGCAGGGGGAGAAGGTGAAGATCATAATAGCTGTAATAACTGTAGTGGGAGTTTATTGGACACCTCTGATCAGCTGATTTTTTAACTTTTCCCCTTCCCACTTTCAGTTGACTAAATCACAGAAAGGGCAGACAACAGAGACAAGGTATGACTGTCTCAAAACTACAAAGGAAGGTTTTTACTTTTCGCTCCTTTATGAAGTGTGAAGACATACTTTTTGATGGAATTGGGGAGCAGAGAACCATTGGTTCTGACAGCTTGCCCAGAGCCCTTGTGCACATTAAAAAAAATGGCTGAAAAAAATGATGACATGCTCTCTAAGCAAATGGGTAGAGGCAAAAAGCAGTGCTGAGGAATATGAATTGTGGTAACAAGAGAGTCACATGTAGAAGAAGAACCCAGATTTTTTGAGGGGTTCATTCCTTAGCCCTGGGGGTGGAAAGGCAGAGATTTCCTCTTTCATCTCAATTACCCCTTCCTCATCTCAGTCATGGCTACTTTCCTGGTAGGAGACACAAAATCCAACAGGGAAAAGAGAAAAGGAATAATGGAGGCAGGAGACTACCCTGAGGAGTGTGATCACTGGCAGCAGAGAAGTGGGCCATCAATGAAGTTGAGACAGAATGATTCTGTTGGGCAGCAGCCCATCTGCTGGTAAGAAGAGGCCCTGGAGCCCGGCTCACTACCGCATCCAGCAGAGATGCTATACTCAGGGGGTAGCAGTGTGAAAGCACCATGAGAAGACAAAATGTGGGAGGCATGATTTGCCTTGATCATGTAATTCCTGAAATGATGCTTCTCTTCCAATGTACTCTAAGTCTGCATCCATCCGCTCTTTTTGTTGATTCTACGTATTTATTGAGCAGTGTGTCCCAGGCTTATAGGAGTAAAGTTTTGTAGCTACTGTCCTTACGCTGGCATCTCAGGAAATGCTTCCGTTTTGAGCTAACTCTGCCCCCTCACTGACCATTAAAGGTTACGTGTACCAGTGAGGCTCGTGGGCTATGGATTTAGAAGTGTGAACCCACAAAATATTTTTAACCTGGGACAAGTAATCACCCCCCTAGGGACTCAACCTGCCCTATCAAGTAGAAGAGAGATTAGTTCTTATTTCATTTGATCAGAGAGGGAAGAAGTCGGCGGAATGGTAGAAGGTGCTTTAAACTGGATGTTAAGAAAAACTTTCAGGGCAGCTAGGTGGCTTGGTGGAGAGAGGGTTAGGCTTGGATACTTCCTAGCTATATGACCTTGAATGAGTCACTAAGGGCCATTTGCCTGGCCCTTACTGCTCTTCTGCCTTGGAATCAATACTTGTATCAATTCTAAGTCAGAAGATAAGGGCTAAAACAAAAAGAAAGAAAAATAAAAACTTCCTAATGATTAGAAATCTCTGTACACAGAATGTGATGCCTTGAGATTTGGTGGGTTGTCTGTTACTGGAGTCCTTCAAGCAGAGGCTGGATCACCACTTGTCAAAGGGGTGGGAAGGCAGATTCTTTTGGGCGTTGCTTGTATTATGTGGCCACTAAGGGCCCCTTCCAAACTATAAATTCTTTAATCCTGTGAATTCCCATTGATCCTCAAAGCATAATTCAAATGGAAACTTGTGGGAGGAGGGTGGATATACAATATTGCATATACTATCAGACAAAATTGATGGGTTGGTTGGTTTTGGTCTCTCCCTCTCCTAAAAGAAAAAGGATTTACTGGTGAGCAGTATATTTAGAAATAATATATAGTAGGTATTACTTTATTCCTTGTATTTATATTCTCATAGGCTAGCACAGTGCTTGGCACATTGTTGTCACTTGATAAATGATTGTTTTCTGATTAATTTAAAAACAAGCTATATTAGTAAAATATTTTTTAAAAAATCAAATGATACTTTTCCCAAAATATTTTTCCTGGTTTCTACTCCATAATCTTGGACCTTACAGCGTGCTTTTGCCTTATCACTCTGTAGTGTATTTATTTAGTATGAGTCTGATTTTTTGTGCGTAATATTCCTGTGATACTATAAGCTCCATGTAGGTAGGGATTATGTCCTTTTTTATTTTAAACTCTTACCTTCCATCTTAGAATCAATATTGTGTATTGGTTCCAAGGCAAAAATGTGGTAAGGGCTGGGCAATGGGGGTTAAATGACTTGCCCAGGGTCACATAGCTAGGAAGTGCTGAGGTCAGATTTGAACCCAGTACTTCCTAACTGTAGGCCTGAATTTCAGTCCACTGGGCCACCTAATTTTCTCCAGGGACCATGTCTTTATATAAACCTTGAATGTTGCTCAGTACTTTATATATAGCATGTTCTTTATATTGAATGTTGTTAAATATATACGTATTTTTTAAACCCTTACTTTTTGCCTTAGTGACAACTCTAAGAGAAAAGGGCAGGAGCTGGACAAACAGGGTTAAGTGACTTGCTCAGGTCACAGAGCTAAGAGGTATCTGAGGCCAGATTTAGATCTAGGACCTCTCATCTCCAGGCCTGGCACTCTATCCACTGAGCTACCTAACTGCCCACATTTGGGGTTTTCTTGGCAAAGATACTGGAGCGGTTTGCCATTTCTTCTCCAGCTCATTTTTTTTAGATGAGGAACCAAGGCAAACAGGGTTAGGTGACTTGCCCAGGGTTACACAGTTAGTAAGTGCTTGAGGTCAGATTTGAACTCAGGAAGTTGAATCTTTCTGACTCCAAGACCAATATTCCATCTTTTATGCCATCTAGCTGCTTCTAAATACATAATTATTAACCATTTTTCCAGAAACCAAGCCCAGAAATGTTCAATCAAGTGGCTTTCTCAGTCCTGTTGATATTTATAAAGATCTTGACTTTATTCTGTCTTCAAAGGGATTTGATTGTTCAGATATACTTCATTTGAAAGCTTTATCAATATATTTTTAATCACCATCATTTGAATCTGCCTTATAATCAAGAAAACCTAACTCATCAACTCTATCTGACTGTGTACGTTATGGGTTCCATCTATATTCCCCTGTTCCCTACCTCCTTACAGGAAGGAGTGAAATGTATTTCCTCATCTGTCCTCTGGGACCAAGACTGACCGTTACCATTTCTCAGAGTTCAGTTGCTTTTCACTGATGTTTTCATTCATATGATTGCAGCCATTGTGGGTAGTATTCAACTGATTTTTCTTACTTCTCAGTTGTACAATAGGGATAGGATCTGGACTTATGATTTCATTGATACAGGGAACTTCCAGGTCAGGAAATTCTTCCTACCAAGGTAGGTTGGCACCTTTTCTGCAACTTGTAGTCTTACTTTTTTTTTCAGTTTTAAATATTGCTTTAATTTAAACATTCATTGAGATATTAAATGACTTGCCCATGGTCACACAGTCAGTATGTGTCAGATGGGCCTTAAACCTAGGTCTCTCTGCTTCTTATTTTAAAGTTGGCAATGTACTTCCTTATCTAGCTATAAAAGTGGAGTTTTTGAAGAAAAGTAATTCACCATTATAAAGTGTTGTACAAGGGCAAATTACTATTTATTTTATACATAACATAGATAAATTTACAGGACTCTCTTTGAACTGAAAGGGCCATCAAGGTCATCAAGTTCATCCTTTACCTGAAAAGATATTCCCTTTATACCTTCTCTGAAAAGTGAAGACCTTAAATGAAGGCAAACCTGCTACCTCTGGAGGTAATCTATTTTGTTTTTTGACACCTCTAATTATTAAGGGTTTTTTTTTCCACGTTGGGGTAAAATCAGTCTCTTCACTACTTATATTCATTGGTTTTATTCTTCCCTCTGGAGCCAAGAAGAATAAGAGTGGTCCCTTTTGCCTGAGAAGTATTGTGTCATGTTGGGAAGAACAATCAGGCTTTGGAGTCAAAAGACTCAGGTTCACATTTTGGATCTTGAGTAGGTCACTTGAAGGGCAGCTAGGTGGCACAGTAGATAGAGTGCTGAGCCCAGAAATCAGGAAGACTCCTTTCCTGAGTTCAAATCTGGCCTCATATACTTACCAACTATGTGACCCAGAGTCAGTCACTTAACCCTGTTTGCATGAGTTTTCTCATCTATAAAATGAATTGGAGAAAGAAATGGCAATCTGCTCCAGTATCTTTGCCAAGAAAACCCCAAACGGAGTCATAAAGAGTAGGATATGACTGAAAAACAACTGAACAACAACAGATCACTTAAATTCTCTGAATGTAAGTTGCTGTACTTGAAAATAAGGAATTGAAGTTCCTCGTGAGCTCTAAATTTATCAGTCAATGACTATGATGGGTCTTCAAATATATGATGCTATGTCCTCCCCTCCCCTCCAAGACTTTTTTTTTCATGCTCAATTCCCATAATTCCTTCAACTTTTATATCAGGTTCCTATCCTCATTGTCCTCCTATGGTTGTTTTCTACATAAGTGACTAGAACTTAGCACAGTTCTCCAGAAGTAGGATACAGGAAAAAAGAATGCTATGTCTAGAATCAGAAGTCCTGTTATTGAATCCCAGTGATTCCCCTTACTACATTTTCTCTTTTGTGACATTAGGGGCTTGGACCAAATGACTTCTAAGCTTCTTTCCATCTCTAATCTATATTTATGTGATCCTCAAGTCCATATCCAAACTGATGTCAACACCTGTCAATGTCTTCTTTGTAATATCTCAAATATACTCCCTTCTCTCCTCTGACACTACCAGTTCTAGTACAGGCCCTTATCACTTCACACATGAATGATCTATTACAATAGGCTGCTGGTGAGATTGTCTACCTCTAGTTTCCCAGCTCCAAGCCAGCCTCCATGCAGCTACTAAAGCAGTTTTCCTAAAGCATACCTCTGATCATAGCAGTCCCTTATTCAATTAACTCCAGTGGCTCCCTATTGCCTCCAGGATCAAATTCATAATGCTCATTTGGCCTTCAAAGTGCTTTATAATCTAGCCCCCTCCTACCTTCCCAGTCCTCTTACACCTTATTCCGTACTACATACTCTTCAGTCCAATGACCTTGGAGCCTTCTGGCTGTTCAACAAGCAAGACATTTCATCTCTCAGCTCCAGGCATTTTCTCTCACTGCCCCCCATGTCTGGAACATTCCCTCCTCAGCTCTACCTACTGACCACCCTGACTTCCTTCAAACAAACTTCCTAACTTCAAACTTCCTAACAAAATCCTACCTTTTCCAGGAAGCCTTCCCTAACCTCTCTTAGTTCTAGTGCTTTCCCTCTTCTACTTATTTCCTAATTGTCCTGGATACAGCTTGTTTTGTATATATTTGTCTGCATGTTATCTCTCTATGAGATTGTAAGCTCCTTGAGGACAGAGACTTAACTTCTGCCTCTTTTTATACCTCCAATGCTTAGTATATGTCTGATATATAGTTAGTGCTTAAAATGTTGATTGATTGATTATAGAAGAGCACAATGGAACCCTTAAACTGTCTTCTTTTGGATGCTATATCTCTCCTAATGTAGCATAAGATTACATTAGATTTTTTTTTGGCTGCCATTATCTCAGCTTCATGTTTTATATATATATATATATATATATATATATATATATATGTTATTTGTAAATCTTACAAGTTCATTATCTATTTCTTCATTCAAATTATTGTTAAAAATGTTAATTAGCTAGGACTAAGGACAGATTCCTGATGTATACTATTTCTGTATACTTCTGGGGTACATACAACTTTCATCTAGCTTGATATTAAGCCATTAATGACTCATGTATTCACTTGCCCAGCTCTGAGACTACCTGATTATACTATTGGCCTAGAGCAGTGATGGAAAATCTTTTAGTGCCCAAACTGTACCCTTAAGCTACAAAAGAGCTGCCTACCTACCTCAGAAAATGTAGGGAAGAAGTGCTCTCATTGGGCTGCTGGGTAGAGGGGTGGGTGAAGTGAAAAATGTCCTCAGGTGTGATGGAGATGGGGAGAGGAACAGCCCCCCTCTGACATGTGTGCCATAGGTTTACCAGCATGGGCCCAGAGTTTCCTATATGTGGGCTATGGACCTTGTAGAGGATGGGGGAATATAGTTATCAAAAAGTTGTTGAATCCATATTCATGTCAAGCATTGTTATTTTAATCTATTCTTAGTTTCCAACAAAACAGGCAATTCATGATTTTGTATAGAATGTCTTACACATCCATATCTAACTGTTCTTAAAATATATATAGGTGCTGTTGGACTAAATAAGATATAAATTCATTTAAAAGTGGAGATGAAATCCCAGTAAATTTTTAGTCATTATGCATTTTCTCACTCTGAATATATGAATTGTGTTCCATTTAGTCAGAACTTTGGTTTTTCCATTATCAATGTATGACTCTGAGAGTTGAACTATTAGGAAAGCTGAGCACCACAGTATTAAATTTTTTTTTTTAATTGTGGTACTATATAAGACTTTTATTAAGAGTCTCTTGGACAGGAAGGAGAGCAAATCAGTCAATATTTACAGAAATTAATTCAGACTATTTCACTAGAAGGTCAAATGCTGAAGCTGAAGCTTAAATACTGTGGCCACGTAATGAGAAGGCAAAAGGAGAAAGGGGCAGCAGAAGCTAAGATGGATAGAGAATACCATGGAAACAATAAACATGAACTTGGACGGACTGAGAGATAGTGGAGGATAGAGGACCTGGCATGGGGCCATGAAGACATGACTGAACAACTGAATGATGACAATAGTATGACAATGACATTTTAAAAAAGACAACAGTGAAACACTAATTTATCTCTGTCTGGTTGACAAAGAAAGTTTGAGACATCACATACTTTTGCTGAAATCCAGACCTATTTCCTCTATGGCCTTCTTCTGAACTAGCAGTAAGTACTATTAACCTTGTCAATTCAATGGACAATTCACCCTTCATTCAGTGCCAACTGTATGTAAGCTACTATACACAAAAAGGGAAATAAGGTTAGTTTGTCTTGGCCTGGTCTTGGATTGTGGATAGAGTACTAGACCCTGAGTCTGGAAGACAGGAGTTCAAATTGTGCCTCAGGCACTTGTTATATAACTCTGAGCAAGTCCCTTGTTTGTCTTAGTTTCCTCCTCTATAAAATGAAGATAATAACAGCACTTGTTTCCAAGGATCAAATGAAATAATCTTTGTAAAGTACTTTGCAAACCTTAAAGTGCTATATAAATGCCAGTTATCAGTCATGCTGTCTCTTAGCAGCGTTTCACACATCCCCACAACCCCCACCAAAAAAATAAAGCATCACCTCCTTTAATGACATAAGAATAAATATAGCTTGTCAGGACCAATATTGTCTTGGTGTGTTTGTGAAGCCTAATTAAAGGAACGGCCAACAGTTAAATACAGATTAGCTGGGAGCTCTACTAGTAAAACATGTTGTACCATTAGAACTTTAGTGATTTGGCAAATAGCTTAGATTCTAGAGTATGTTTTCATTTGAAGAATCAATGGAAAGTTTGCAAAAACACTGTTTATCAATCCCATCATATTGAGATAATATTTTTAAAAGCCTTTGGCACAATGCCTGGCATATAGTAGGATGATATAAATACTTATTCCCTCGTGCCCCCCTTTTATATGCTTTTTTCATGGGCATCTTTTTTTCTTTGTCTTTTACTTGTCTGTTATTTTACCTTCTAGTAAAAAGTATTACATAGAGAACATTTCTTATATTCTTCCTCCTAACCTCCACCCTGTGCTTTGTAGGAACTAAAAAAAAATGTTAACTAATAAATCAACAAGGGAACTTTGGGCATCTTCTGAATTTTGACTAGATTTAAATACTCAAGTGCCAGTTGCCACCCTTCCTGAGCCTCCAGAGGAACACAGAGTATGCACTGGAGGTTTGTACTTATCTCCTTAACACCCTGCAAAAGACAGTGAGACAGTTATGGGCAGGTCCTGAGCAAATCTGTGGTGGGAGCCTGTGAGGGAGAGGCAGGAAGGACTGAGAATCTTCTGGGTTGTGAGCCTTCAAAGTCTATCCTTCCTCTCCCCCCAGGTATAGGGGAAGAGCAGCAGATGTTGACTTGACCAGCTAGAATGGGTCCAAAATTGTCATCATGGCTTGTATCAGCAGCCACCCCACCCATGTTATGTCATTGAGGCCCAGAAGGAACCAATGCAGGCTGGGTCTGTTGGATTCCTGAAACCTGCTCTGGTTTCAAGTGTCTGTCCCTCACATGGAACAGATTTCCCCCTCCCCCTTCTTTCCTTCTTTCAAAAAGCCAGTCTCCCCCTCCTTCTCACCCCCACCCCCCACCCCAGGCAGTTAATCAGACTCCATGGCACATTGTCAAAAGGCTAGCTTACACCCACAGAAGCTGGGGAAATTCAGACCTAAGGGCTCAAGCTCCATGCGGTGCTTACCTCATGCTGTTGTGTTTAAGGTATTGCTAGGGTCACCAAACAGTGCACGATTCCTAACTCACCACATGTGCTACAGTTTTGCTTTGAAACTATTTGCTGCCCTTTCTTAGGGCCCCGCCTCCATCCCTGCACCCCCTGTCCCCCACTCCTTTTCTTTGTTTCTAATTATAAATGATACATTTTACTATCTCGATCTAATATGTGGATTCTGGGTCAGTATTTCTCATAAATTAGGTCTGAAAAGATTTGTTACTTCTGGGTCAGGAGATCTAGCTGGAGTGTAAAGGGAAAGGGGAGAAACTGTAAACAGGGAGAAGAATGGTTCCTTGAGATTCCTTTGAGTTCCATTCCCCCACATGTTACCAGGATTTCAACAGCTGCAGTACATTCAGAGAAGCATGTGTGTTAATATCAAAGATCACATTTCCAAAGGGCCTCTCAGAATTCATGGGTATATCCACTTACATAGACTCAGAGTAATTAAATGAGCAATTACTTTATCTGTGCTGCATGCACAAATGAATGGCCCGGTTTGGGGTAGATTTAAAAAAAAAAAATCCTTTCAAACTGTAGTTCCAAATGTTTTCAGAAACCTTAGGAATTCTTTTTTCTTGGGGATCTATCTATCCTTTAAAACTTTACCTGATGATTCCGGTCCTAGAGCAAAGTTTAAACTAATTCTAGAGTTTTCAAAATTCATTGGGCTAAAAATGTCCACTTCCCTCTCATCCCAATCTTACTTTCCTTTAAACTTCACTCCCTAATTGTATCTTAATTGATCTCTTTGGGCCTTAGCTTTTTCAGCTGTAAAATGAGAGGACTGGGTTAGATCAGTGGTGATGGTCAACCTTTTAGAGACTGAGTGCCCAAATTGCAACCCTCACCATGCATGTGAGTTATCCCAGACAGGGGAGGGAGGAAGCACTCCCATTGGGCTGCTGGGCAGAGGGGCAGATGATGAGATAAATGTCCTCAGGCACTCCTGGAGAGGGGAAAGGGAGCAACCCCCTCCAGGACTCTTGCCATAGGTTCACTAGCAAGGGGTTGATGGTCTAAGGTCCTTGCTACCTCTAATGTTCTATTCTTCTTGAAAACAAAACAAAACAGAACAAAACAAACAAAAAACAAACCTTACTTTCCATCTTAGAATCAATTCTGTTTATTGGTTCCAACGCAAAAGAGCAGAAAGAGCTAGACAATGGGGGTTGAGTGAATTGTCCAGGGTCACACAGGTAGGAAGTATTTGTGGTCAAATTTGAACCCAGGATCTCCTGTCTCCAAGACTGGTTTTTTATCCACTGACCTTGTTCTATTATCCTTAAGGTTTCTGAAGTCCATCATAAATGCCTCCCTTCTAACCTTGTCTTCCACTATTTTCCTGCATAAAACTTTGGCTAGACAAATGAGTACTATTCCCTTTGCCCTTCTTTCAAGTTAACATGTTCACTCTTGCTGAATACACACACCCTTTGTGTATAGTTCTCTTAGCTCTGACACATTTTTCAATTCAATTATCCAGAATGAACTCAAACACCTGAGCATTCTGCTTTCTGTAGGAAATATTTTCTTTCTTCTCTCTCTCTCTCTCTCTCTCTCTCTCTCTCTCTCTCTCTCTCTCTCTCTCTCTCTCTCTCTCTCTCTCTCTCTCTCTCTTTCTGATTTTATGACTTTAAACAGTACTGTTTGATTTTGAGATTAGTATAAATCTTCAGCCTCCCCAGCAAAATTTTGTGATGGGGCCTTCTTCAGCCACCTCTCTTTTTCAGAATACTTGCTATGTATTTGGTCTCTCTTTGTGGTTATACCAAGTGTTTGCAAGGTGTTGAATTAATAGTTGTGAATATGAACCTATAGCACTTATAGGATCCCAGGATTCAGTATCAGACAGAGATCTTAGTTATCACTGAGCCCAAGCTTCTCATACTAAAGTAGAAGAAACTGACTTAGAAGGGAAAGTGATCTGTTGAAGGTCACAAAGGTAAGATGTAAGAGAGGCTAGAGTCTTTGACCTGAAATCCAGTGTTCTTTTGTAACTATACTGTAGGGTCCAAAGGAAAACTGTCACCAGCATAGCAGGAGAAGATACAGACTAGGTTTAGCTCTTCAGTAGAGAAGAAAGTGATAAAGAAGTATGGGAAATATAATCAATTGTTCCTTGTTTCCATCTTATTTCCTATTTATCTAAAAAGAAGTCATTATGATAATATAGAAGATACCTGCTAGAAAATTTACAAATGGAAAGTCAGTTACCCTTTCTTTTTTCCTTTTTTTTTCCAGTGGAGCATGACAAAGAGTTTTTCCACCAGCGCTATCATCATCGGGAATTCAGGTTTGATCTCTCCAGGATCCCAGAGGGAGAAGCTGTGACTGCTGCTGAGTTTAGGATATACAAGGATTATATCAGAGAGCGCTTTGATAATGAAACTTTCCGGATCAGTGTCTACCAGGTGCTTCAGGAGCACACGGGGAGGTGAGGATGAGAAGATTTACCCTTTGGTAGACATTATGGGGGCTGGGTGAAGAAGAAGGTGACAGGTGGAATATTGTGGGTGGCTGCCAAGTTTGCATTGTGAATGCCAAAGGTAATGGACAAATTTTTCAGCAGAAACTTATTTAGAACCATTGAGAAGAAGACCAGGTTGACATTCATTAAATTCTCAAATTGTATTCAGACTATTTACTTGTCTACTCTCTGTCCAATGTTATTTTTGGTGTTACTGGGGATGTGGTGTGGAGGGCATAAAGAACTGAATTGAAGATATAGAATAGAGTTATGTGAATTAGCAAGAACATTTGCCACTCACCATAAAATACAAAAATCTTTAAGCATTTCAAGAGCTGAAATTGCCAAGATTTGAGGGCATAATAACAGATCTGAATCAAAAGTGGCCTCCAAGGTCATTTGCTTCACTGTGTACCATTTAAAAACTTAATTTCTTATAAACATACTTTGAAAAGATACTCATTTTGAGGTCAGATCAGATTGGTAGGTAAGACGATAAAAAGCCGTATAGAAAAATCATTTCTAGCTTTTTACTCATAAGGTTAAAAAATACTGGTGCTATTTGTAAATTTCAAGTTAGTAGAGTTTGAATGAATACAGTCTTGGCAACTGGCTTTAGAAACATGGGGATATGCTGAAAAGGAGCCCTTGTCACCATTAGCATCTCTATGGAAAGACATAGGGAATTGATCCCCCAAACTTTCCAGATTTAAGACTTACCTTCCTCATGGCCAAACATTTTTGTTCCTTTTGGGAAAATTGATTTGGAGCTAGAGTGCAAAAGTACCTTAGAACTGACTAAATTGACATCATCAGAAAGATACCTCAGACATTTCTTTGGAAGTTTGATTTCTGGAAGTATGGTGTTCTCCCTCTGATGCAGGTTGAAACTCATGCTCTCTCCCACTTAGAGAATATCTTAATTGCAGTACTTTATTAGCAAAGGCATTTAGGCACCCTAATTAACTCAGACAGACCGCATCTCAGTCCTCCCATTGATTTATTGTTTTGCGTGTGCAAAATTACAAGATGAGCCATTAAACTCATTCCAAGCAATTATTAATGTATTCTCTACTCTCTGACAAATCCCTCAGGGCCCTTGAACAAGACCATATGTTTGATTTTTCTCATCTAGGCTGATTAATTGGGACTACAAGAACCTCAAAGACCATTTATCAATAACACTCAATCAGTTCTGTTGCATGATGCCTTGCTTACACCATTAGCCCACTGGCAGTCATAAAAGCTTGTTGTCGTTATGTTCACAAAACCTGCTTCAAAAATATTGGTCAAGAAGTTAATCTCAGGAATTTGGCTGGCCTGCTTAAATGCTGGGCCAGGCTCAACTCAGCTGTTCTGCATATCCAGTAACTATGGGACAGACAGCACTCAGTCTCTGTATTGTCAGGGTACAGACCCAAGTCATAAGAGAAAGCTTTGCCTCTAGCAGGGATTGTTTTTAATTGCTTGGTGCTTTCCTTTTCTCTTTCTTTCTTTCTTTCTTTCTTTCTTTCTTTCTTTCTTTCTTTCTTTCTTTCTTTCTTTCTTTCTTTCTTTCTTTCTTTCTTTCTTTCTTTCTTTCTTTCTTTCTTTCTTTCTTTCTTTCTTTCTTTCTTTCTTTCTTTCTTTCTTTCTTTCTTTCTTTCTTTCTTTCTTTCTTTCTTTCTTTCTTTCTTTCTTTCTTTCTCTCTCTCTCTCTCTCTCTCTCTCTCTCTCTCTCTCTTTCTTTCTTTCTTTCTTTCCTTCTTTCTTTCTCTCTTCCTTCCTTCCTTTTTTCTTTCTTTATTCCTTCCTTCCTTTTTCTTTCTTTCTCTCTTTCTTCTTTCCTTCCTTTCTTTCTCTCCCCCTCCCTCCTCTTTCTTTCTTTTGTTCATTCTTTCTTTCCTTCTTTCTTTTGTTCATTCTTTCTTCTTCCTCCTCTTCTTCTCTTCATTCTTTTCCTTTTTCTCTTCCTCCTCCTCTCTTCTCCTTCTCTTCATCCTCCTCCTATTCTTCTCTTCACCGTCCTCCTCTTCTATATCTTTCTCCTCCTTCTTTCTTTCTTTCTTTTTCCTCTTTTTAAAAATAACACAACAGATTCTCATGCCAGGAAATCCTTTTTTCTTCCTTCACCTTAACTTTTCCCTTTTCAAGAGGGCTGCATTCTCTTTTAACCTCTTACTGGCTTTCTGTGATTTCTTTTACTGTCTGCTCTAATTATCAAAGCTCTTTGGATTTTAGTTCCATCCTGGATCACTTTGTCTACCTATTTGATCTGACACAGAAGTCATCAGCAGATCGAATTTATAGCCCAGGACACTGAGGCCCTGAGTCACTATTGTTTGAAGATGAATCTGGTGTCATGCATGGCGTTTCTTTGGCAAGAAGAGTCAGGAGCCAGGCATAACATGTTGCATGTTGATGTGCAGTTCTGTTCCAAGATTACTTGGGTATGAGAAGTGCTCCTTTGGGACCCATTCCTTTGCCTGGGATTCCTGCCTCTGAGCTTTACAAGCTTAAAGGCCTTCAAAGGTAAATCTGCCTGGGTCTTGGAGAAAGGAATTGCTCACAAGTCATTTTCCAGGAGTGATCTTTTTCTGAAGCCAAATAATCCTTATTTGAGATACCTCATTAGATGCTGCATCTCTGAGTGAAGAATATGAGGGACTGGAGGCCAGTCTCCTAGTTCCCCTAGCCCTTCCATCTCCTCTTACACAGTTGGGCTATACCCTTAAACTTGTCAATTAGAACTGTCTCAATTAGGGTGAATAATGAATCCTGTGACGTGATTATAGTATTTATTCACTTTCTTACTGCATATTTCCTTTGGCTTGGAACCAGATGCCATATTTTATAGAATTACAACTTCAAATAGTATGAATTTCAAATATGTTTAATTCCTTCAGAGGATCAATTGTTGACCTTAATGGGGACCAAACTGGGCATCCTGCAAACAAAATCCAAAGAAAAAGAGACCTTTAAACTAAACTTTTAACTTTTCTCTAAAAGGGGTTTATATTTCTTCACCCCCCAACAATTGGCCAGAAAACTTATTGGATACCCAACCATTTTTGTCATCTTGGAACCTAAGGTTATGCTGGGAAGATGTCTGCTATCAGTGGAGTCCATGACCATGAAAGCCCTAGCTCTCTTTCTTGCATTGCTCCCTTCTTCGCGTCATTCCTACTCTCTTGTGTCTTTCTGCCTTAGCCAGGGGAGCAGTTTTGCTCATTAGCTGCAGAAGGCACGCAGTGTGCTGACTGAGGTTTCATGACTGGGCTGTGCAGCTGTAGGAGAGCTAGAGCATCTGGCTCTCTGGCTAACCTTTGTATACGCTCCATGAAAGCCTTGGGGATGCTTTGGGATTAACCGGCTTTGGATCTGGCTGCATTGTCTCTTCCCTCATGGGGGTCACTTTCCTTTGACTCCTCTTGATCTCCTATCCAGATAAAATTCCGATAATAAGTCCTTGTGGATGCGTTCCAGGCCTAGTCCTTTTGTGCTGCTCATTAAGGTGAGGACACAGACTCAGACAGGCTGGACCAGACAAGACCAGGCTGGAGTGGGGAGGGAGGAGGGTCTTGGTGAAACTGTAGTGTAAATTAGGAATGAGAAACTCTGGAGCCATTGGCAGCAGTCCTGGCCCTGGAAGGGTGGGGAGAGTGAAGAGAAGAGGCCTGGGTTCAACCAGGGAAGCAAACTGCAAAATGGGTGAAAAATGGAAGGGTGGGAAGGGACGGGACCATACTCTGAGCATATTGTTTTAAATACAGAGACTATAGCCTGAGAAAATGACCAAGTAGGATCATAGACTTGAAGGTGGGAAGGACCTTAGAGACTATCTAGTCCATCTTCATCACAGAATCATAGATTTCAAGCTAGCAGGCACCTTAGAAACTATTGAATCCAACCCCTTATTTTTCAGATAAAAAAACTGAGAATTAAAAAAAGCTGAGTGACTTATGGTCATATAGCTAGGATGTATCTGAGGTCCAAGTCCAGTGTTCAATCTTCTGTACCACTTAGCTACTTCTACCTTTTACAATGAGAAGACTGAAGTGTAGAGAGGTCAAAGATCACATAGGTTTTTAGGAAAGTGCTTTAGACTCTAGGCTCCCTGGATTCTAAGGGACCTGGGAATTTGTTTATTTCTCTTTTGAGTCTTGATTTTTCTAGATCAAGGTAACTATTTTCAGAGTCCAAATTGAGGTGGGGAGACAGTGTGGGTGTTATTAGAAAAGAAGAGAAATACAAAACTCAGTCAGATGCCATTAACCTTTTAATTCTCTGCATTGGGAACTGCCCATCCTTTCATCCCTGAAGCTTCTTAAATATTTTACAGGCTCTCCTTCACTTTTCTGTAGCTCCATCTGGGTAGAACGTGGCATTTCCTTCATAGCTGTGCTCCAAAACCTCATAGGGGCAGGATATTTGATCCAGCTGAAAGGGCAGGAGGACATCTGGGCAGCAGATACGACCCTGGTGACACTGCAGAATCCACCAAAGAAGGGTTTCCCTTGGACCAAGGATGAAGTCGTGCAAAAACTGGGCCTGCCAAAGGACAAATGATCCCTGGCGGTTGGATGAAAAAGTTACCGTGTTTGTTCCAAAGACCCAGGTCCTTTCCCTTAGACTCCTACCAAAGTCGGGATAAGCTCAAAGTCATGAAGAGGGCAACTTGCCACTAATCTGGTCTTGGCATTCAGAACACAAGTCAAGTCTAGAAGATATTTTTTTTCCTTCTGACACTTGACAAACTAGAGTGTCTCCGATATGCATACATTATGATTAGGAAAGGGAAAGAATAGAAACTCAAATTGGCTGACCTCTCCCCTCAGCCTAACTGTAAGTAATGGGAACGCAGGATTAGAGATGAAACAAAAGTCCTTTGTCTCAGGAGATAATGACATAGAAGCTTACGCCACCCAGGGCGTGACTAACAATACAGACAGCTGCCTTCCCCAGGAGCGGGGAGCTACTGGCCCGGGAAGTGGAGGACTTGGGCAGGATTGATTTGTTTTATTCCTCCAGTTGGGCTACCCAAGGTGCCAGCATTCTACCTTTCTCACCCGTGTCCCAGGTAAATGAGAGGGACAAAGCAAGGGAACTCTTCCACAGGTAAGCAGAAGCTACCAACAGGCTCTGTTTAGCTGCAAAATGCACACAGGCTCTCCCTTTTAGCTAGAAAATCAGTATTTATGCAAATAAACTCAAAACACATGCATCTATTTAACCCTGGGGGGGGGGGGTAGGGAGAGCAGGTATATGTTTGTTTAAACCTATAGGCTCTAACCAGCTTAGAGAGCTCAGTTGAGCCAGTCTCCTGCTTACACTTCTGAATAGAAGAGGGTGGAGACAACAGGATGCTCATCTTGAGGTTTTAAATTAGTCTATATGGCCTTTATCTGGGATAACAATCTAGGCTGAAACATCTCCAGGAGAAATTTTTAATCTACAGTCTATGAACCTCACTCTTACTCATTCTACAGAGCTGATCAGCTGCTAAATCTTCTGTTTGTGTTCAGTCATTCAGTTGTGTCCAATTCTTCATGACCCCATGGACCAAGTACTGGAGTGGTTTGCCATTTCCTTCTCTAGTGGATCCAGTGGATTCCACTAAATCTTATTGATTTCCATTTCTAAATATCTCATGTATGTTCTCTCCACTCACACAGTCACTAATCCCCTTATTCGAGATCTTATCACCTTCTCTTAGATAATTGAAATAGTTTTCTCAATGGCCTCCCTGTCTCAACTTGGATCCACCTTCCACAACAACTGTCAAAATGATTTTCCTGATCATCTCATCAGTCTACTAAATAAATTCTCAAGGCTTTCTATTGACTCTAGGATCAAATGTAAATTACTTTTGGTTTAAAATCTCTTCACAACCTGGCCCCCTTTTTTATCTTTCTTGTATTCTAATACATTATTTCCCTCCATACACTGTATGGTCCAGTGATACTGGTCTCCTTACTGTTCCACATACACAGGTTACCTCATCTCTCATCTGTTTGTTTATTTGTTTTTTTTTGTACATACTGTCCTTCTTGGCTGAAATGCTCTCCTTCTTGCAAAATTCCTGGTTTATTTAAGACCTAGCTTACCTACCCCCTTCTACAGGTGACCTTTCCTTTCTTCTCAGTTGCTAAGACCTTCCCTTCTAAGGTTGTGGTTCAGTTGTGTCCAACCCTTCGTGACCCCATGGATCATAGTTAGCCTCAGGATATTCTTGGCAAGGATACTAAATCAGTTTGCCATTTTCTTCTTCAGTGGATCCTTTTGTCAGGCAATCAGTGGTAAAGTAACTTGTCTTATGCCACATAGCTAGGAAGTGTCTAAGGCTGGATTTGAACTCATCTTCTTGATTCCAACAAAAACCACCAAGCTACTTAGCTGCAACAACAAAAAAAAATTTACATTTTATTTCCCTATTAAAGCACAAGTTCCTCAGGGATAAGTAGGGGGAGTATTTTTGTGTTTTCTTTATATCACTAAAACCTAGCAGAATGGTAAACTCTTAATAATGGTAAACTCTTAATAATGCTTTTTGATCAATAGACAAAGAATTCACCAGAAAGCCAGGCCAGTCCTGTTCCTCCCTCCCCAGCTGGAAAAGCACAAACATAGGCTTGTAGAACTTTAGAGTTGGAAGAGACTTGAGAGATTATCTCAGCCAACCACCTCATTTTACAGAGGAGGAAACAGTGCATGTCCTCCCAACCCAAGACTTTCTGGTACATGTTCCATTACCCTTTTTTTTTGTGGGGGGAGGTGGGGGTGGATAGGAATCTCAGACTTTTCAATAAACACGTAGTGAGTACTTGCTGTACATGAGAAAATTAGACTAGTGGAGGCAGGTGATAATGGCAAAGTAAAATGCAGTCCTGGCCTTTGGGAGTTTAGGTTAGTGGCAAAGCAGAGGCTTATAAGACAAATTGCATTTTTATAGAATTTTAAAAGTTTACATTGTGCTTCTCTCACAAGAAGTTCTAAAAGGCAAATAATATGAATGTCATTCCTCTAATTTTTTAGATGGAAAAAAGTCCTCCCCAAGGACCCTCAGCTAGAAAGCATCAGAGCTAAAATTTGAACCTGTGGTCCTTGACTCCTAAATCCAGCACTCCTTCCTTGCTACCACATTGTCTCTATGAAAAGAACTTCAGCTGTGAGACAATCTCTCACAGGTACTAAAGGAGTCACACTTAGGATAAGGGCTTTGTAAGTTCAGTGGAAGAGAAGGCAATTTTTAGCCAAAATGATCCAGGAAGACCTCACAGGGAAGGTAGGAACTGAGCTGATCCTTAAAGACTGAAAGATCCAAAGCGTTGGACAGGTGGGAGGAGGGCTAAGGGGGGTCTAATGGATTGTTAGAGTCAGGAAGGGGCATGGTGTGTTGGGGAGGTGGAACAGGCTCACTGACCCCAGTGACTTATTTTGAGCTGGTTTTGCTGCCCTGTGGATAGCCACCTCATGACCCCATTTGGGGGTAAGTACAGTGGGGGAGAAAAAGCTGAGCTGTCTGGGTGAGATCACTCCGTATGTTTGTATGGCGCTGTCTCTTCCCTTAGTACAATGGCACCCGTGGGACTGGGAGGAGGCGAAGAGAAGGTGGGGAAAATGAGTACAGAACACACATGTGGTGGCAAATGTGAAAAAGAACGCGTTGAGGACTTTTATCCTTCTATGTAGAATGCTCTGAGGCCAAGAAGTAATATGGATCCTAATGAATTGGGACATTTTCTGTGGATTCAAATTGGCTTAGTCCACCTGGAGGTGGTATTTTAGGCATTTTTTATATCTGCTCATGGAAAAAAATCTGTTTATTCGCATCAAATGCTGACTATGAGCAAGGAACTGCTGTGTTGGGGATACAAAGTTTTTTTTTTTTAATGAATTTGTAAAGGAGAGAAAAAAATCCTTTCTATTTACTGAAGTAGGAATTTGTTTGAAAGGATACGTCTGGGGGGCAGCTAGGTAGCTCAGTGGATTGAGAGCCAGGCCTAGAGACAGGAGATCCTAGGTTCAAATCTGGTCTCAGACACTTCCCAGCTGTGTGACTCTGGGCAAGTCACTTGACCCCATTGCCTAACCCTTACCACTCTTCTGCCAATACACAGTATTGACTCCAAGATGGAAGGTAAGGGTTTAAAAAAAAAAAAAGGATATGTCTGTCTTCCTTGTCCCAATTATTCCTCATTGGTTTTGTCTTCCAGAAAATACCTGTGAGAATGATGGTTCAGAGCCATCATCTAACTCCCACAAAAGATCTGAGCTAGACTAGAATCCCAGACACCTTGCTTGGATCTAGCTTTGAGTTCTCTACTCTTTGGTTGTGTGAAAGCAACTTTCCCTCTCTGGGCCTTGATGTCCTTCTCTGTAAAATGAAGGTGGTGGTTCAATTAGGTGAATGCTAATAGCCTCCTTTCCAGCTCTGACATTTAATTCCCCTAGAGCCTTGGCTTTCCTGGTAGTTGTGTGAGAATCAATTTACTAACCTTTGACCCCCATCCTATTTGCTTTTCCCCTGGGGCCTCTAGTTTTCAGCTCTACTCTTGGACTTTCCCTACCACTCCTATTAGTTAGCATCAGGGCCTTTTAACAGACCAAGAGGAGAAAACATTTCAAAGGAACCAGTCAGCTATCACAGAGGAGCTAATATGACATTTGGAGGGCTTGAGAGAACTCCACCCAAAGGGTGGGCTTAGTTACTTTCCTTGAAGCCTCTAAGCTTCAGTGACTCCTCTTCTTGGAGGATAGGGGGATGGGAAGGATAAACCTTCCCAATTACGTTGGAGTGCCTTGTTCGAACTCAAGCTGAACTGAAAACATCTTTATGTCACTTGAGAAAACTGGTTCATCATTGGCACTGGGGAGTGGGGTGGGGGGGACTTCTTCTGTAACTCAGCACTCATATTCTGCTTCATCTAGTTGTACCCTAATGGATGGTCATGCTAGAGAGGTACATGTGTACAGTCAGACATATAGAAGAGATTGGGAAAACTCCTTCCTGCCCTCCCTGGGCTACAGCTTCCTCATCTGCAAAATGATTAGTAGGTTCCCTCCCAGTTCTAATGCTCTGTGAAACTTGGTCTTGATGGTGCCATGTAGGTAAGAGCTCTGTGTCCTGTAACAAGGGATCTAAACCCTCTGGACCTCAATTACTCATCTGTAAAATGAGGGAGTTGGATTAGATGGCCTCAAGATCTCTTCTAGCTTTCAAGTTATGATCCCATATCAGCTTCAGCTGTGAATTCTGATGATTGGTGCCACTGTTTTCTTTCTCATTTATGATTCATTTTTAAAGTAGTTTTGCAGAGAGATACCTGTCTCTGTGTGCCCTTCTTCTCAGGAATTTGTATCTATGAAAAGTAGCAGCTGATTTAAAGAGGTTTTTTTTTGCAGAAAAAGAGGAAAAGGGAAGCCTTAAAATCTTTCTAAGAACCCAAGCTTTGGGAAGGTCTTTTATTTAGCTTTGAAACACCTGTATTGTTAGGAAAAAGGGGATGTTGATCTTTGGAAATATTAGTCAGAAGCATGACATTTGGATCTCAGGAAATCTTTGCAATACATATCATGTTTAACATATCCTTAGTTTGTTCAACTCAGATTCTCTTATCCAATCACAGAATTATAAATTTGTGGAAGTGTGGAAGACCTTCAAAAGATTCTAGTCCAACCTATTCATTTGACATATGAGGAAACTGAGGTGGGGAAGTAATTTGCCCAAGGTCACACAGAGCATGAATGTCAGAACTGCAGACCTATGAGATGGGTGAGATGAGTAAGGGAGAGCAACTCAGGGGAAACTGAGTTCTTTTCCAGTGTCACCCAGCTATAAATTAGGACCAGAGGCAGGAGTAGATCCATGAACTTCAGATTTCTTTATTCTGGCCTGGTATTTTATTTTCTGATGTCTTATTCAGGAAGAAAAATTATTCAAGTCTGAGGGCCTTATCCTATCTTTGGTGTCATTGATGGTGGCACAGCCCTCAGGGCTTTCAGCTGTCTGGTATAGCACGTCTTCTAAATAGGTAGCTGGCTCTTTCAGAACTGAAACTGGAGACTAGTTTTAAAAAGCTTTATTCAAATGTCTAACTGAGCCCAATTTCCAAAAAGTGAAAATTACCCATAATTATAATACTTTTCAATTCCATGGAGGTTTTCCTCTGATTGTTATAATTATATTTGCTGTTTGAGTGCCAACAGGACACACAATAGTGGATTCGGCTCTCATGCACTCTAGGGGAATTATCCTGTACTTATTTGATATTTGCAATCAGAATGTCCCCTTTATTTATTTTGTAACAAATGTTGGTAGAATTTACTTTTATGTTAAACACTTGTGGCCTACACCTCCAGATCCAGAATTCAATTCTGAAAGCATTTCAAACTTAGAACTCAACTTGTCTATAGAAAGCTATTTTTCCAAATGCGTTAACATCTGCATTTCATATCAGAGCCCTGTAATTGGTTCAACTTTTTGGCAGGAGGCAAAGAGAATTAATATTTTTCAGTTCTCTCATAAGCAGTCATCTGTAGCAGGGTACTGTACAAATCTTACATACCAATATGCGTAAGGGCTATCAATAAAGATTATCACTCAATCTATACTTAACAAGTGTTTAAGTATTTGACTCTCTTAACAAATTTGTGCTTATTCAAAAGATATTTCAAGTTGTGGTCAGGAATAGGGTTCTTGAGGCTTGATGAGGGACAAAGGACCTTTTAAAAAAAAGTCCCTTTCCATTCCCTCAGTCAACACCCTAGTCCAGGCCCTTATTACCTCATGCCTAGACTATTATAATAGTCTCCCCACTAGTTTCCCCCACCTCCAGTCACTCCCTTCTTCATACTGCCAGATTAATTGCCTTAAACTATTACTTTGATCATGTCTGTCACTCTTTTGCTCAAAAGCCTTCAATGGTTCCCCATTGCCCATAGGATAGAGTTTAGAGTGCTTAAACTCAGTTAAGGCTCTCCATGGCCTGATCCCCACCTCCCTGATCACCCCTCCCTCTTGTATTTCTTTTATGAATGTCTGTAGCATTGATTGTGAACTGGATGTTTGGTGTTCAGGGAGGACTACCACCTCTAGTTTCAGGACCCCTTTAAAGGCTGCTCATTCACTTTTTGTGTCCATCTTTCATTCAACTCCTATTTGTGGTACCAAGAAACTGTAGCATGAGCACCCTAGTCAGCGTGAGAGGTAGGTTGAAGGCAATCAACAAGTCTCAAACCCTCAGTGAGTTAGGGGAATGTCTTCCCCAAGCATGCAAAGACTTTCCCCTGCTGAAAGGGTGGATGAAAACAAACTGTTCCAATGCCCATAAAGGTGGCTAAAGCAGGCACTTAGAGCCTGGTCAGACAACAGAGATGCTAAGGTCATTCTAGGATATCACCAGTCATCTTGACTTTTGTACTGCTCCTGGATTTTGATAACTTTGGAAGAAAGAGTCAAGCTGATGACTTCGTGCATCTGTGCCTCACTTAAATTACAACTCATATATAAATCAAGATATCACTCCCATGATGTCATTAGCCCCCTTTGAAAACAAAAAACAAACAACTCAGGATGTTGGGTAAATGTAGAGGAAGAAGTAGGGAACTCTTAGATAACAATGGGAAGTGGCCTTCTATAATGGGAAAAGATAGTTAGGAAACAGGAGACATGGGTTCTAGTCATGACTTCCTTACTATTTAGCTATTTGACCCTGGGAAAAACACTTTTTAGAGATTAAAGTTCTCTGTATTTAAAATGAGGGAACTGAAAAATGATCCTTTCCAATGACAAAATTTTCAATTTATTAAATTATGTGAAAAAGAACAGGTGGCAAAAAAATATTTTCCTTAGAAAATTTATGTCCTGGACCAAGTTATATGGACATAATTTCATGTAGTTTAGGGATTCTTAACTTTAATTTGTGTCATGGATCCCTTTAGCCATCTGGTGAAGCCTATAGACTCTCTTTTTAAGGTAAAGTTTTCAAATACATAGAACAATAAAGGACATCAAAGGTTAATGAAAATAAAAATTGATTTTTTTCCCCTCAAGAATGCTGATCCTGGAGTTAGAAGGACCTGAATTCAAATTCAGCCTTAGATACCTATTAGCTGTGTGACCCTGGGCAAATCACTTAATTTCTGTCTGTATCAGTTTTCTCAACTGTAAAATAGGGATACAAATCGCATCTATCTTCCAGAGTTGTTGTGAGGAATAAGTGAGATGTTTGTAAAGCTCTTAGAACAGTACTTGGCACATAGAAAGCACTTGATAAAAGTTTGTTCCCCCAAGAGCCTCTAAAATAGATGCTAGTTCTGACCAACAGCAATTCCAGAAGATTCACAATGAAACATGTGCCACCTCCAAAAAGAGAGGTGATAGACTCAGTCTGCAGGTTGAGACTTTTATTTATCTGGTTTTGGAGGAGTTGAAGAATCTAGAAATTTATTTTGCTTGATCATACATGTCCATAACAGTTTTAGGGTTGTTTTTGTTTTTGTTTTTTGCTTTTTCAATGATTGGAGGTGGGGGAAGAGAGATGAGAGGAAGAGAATTTGGAGCTGAAAATAAAATTGAATTTTAAAACTTAAAAAAACCCCAACTGATGTTAGACCTTTCTGTTGATGCTATGGTTCTAATAGAATTCCATGATATTTTCATTGACTTTATCCTTAACTTTCCATCACCCACAATTCAGGAATAAACTAGCTGGCATTCTTACCTGTCCCATCTTTTCAGTGTTAGTTTTTCTAGATTGCCCAAAAGAAGCGACTTGGGGGCACAGACTATTCCATTCTTATCTCTATATCCTTAGTACTTGGCCCAACATCTGCCTCACTGGAGATACTGAATAAAGGAATGATGAATGAATGAATGATTCTTAATGCATTCTTAATATTAATTTATCCTTGACTCTTCTTTCAGACCCCATCCCACTTCCTATCTCACAAATAAATGGTCAAAATCCAATCTCTGTTCTTCCTGTTCCTATACCAGAACCTACCTCCCATGGTTATTGTGAAGATCAAATGAGATAATATTTGTCAAGTGCCTAGCATATCACCTGGCACATTTTGTTATTGTTGTTCAGTTATTTCAGTTGTCTGACTCTTCATTATCCCATTTGGGGTTTTCTTGGCAAAGGTATTAGAGTGATTGCTTGGCACACTTTCTATAAATGCTTATTACTTCCTTACCCCCTTTCCCTCTTCCTTATCTGTAGCTCATTTCTGACCTTGTGGGCCTTTTCCATTCTTAATTCAATTCAACAAGTATCTATTAGTATCAGTATATGTGTGACATTATGTTGGGTTACATTTTTTCCTTTCCCTTATCCAGGAGTCCCATTCTCTGACTTCTGTGATTGTTGTAACAACTTGGAAGCAATTCCACACATACTCTTCTATCTTTGGGTATGTTTGCATCTGAGGATTTCACTTGACTTGCACTTATTTCCTTCTTGTCAAATAATTTTTAATAGCTTTGTATGTCATTTGTTTAAAAGGTCAGAAAATGATGCTTGAAATTGCCAGTGCATTTATCTCAATGTTTATTCACTTAGAGTATATTCAAAAGATCCTAAACTTACTTCACTTCTATTTTAGTCAAGAACTGGAGTCACCAGAGGAAAGGGGGCGATAAGGAAAAAAATGCGAAGTGGGAATAATCTTGAGGTCCACATTTCCCTATCCACCCACCTCTGCAAATGCCCAAAGTGGACAGCTGATCAGCTAGTAATTTTCTTCTGTGGCATTTCAGAGGCTTCCTGGTTCCACCCGCAAGACCAAGTGTTTTTTTGGGGGGAATCCCACAGATCTTTAAATTTCACCACAAATATGTCTCCAAGTGCAGAAATCAGCAGCTTGGCTCACCTCTTGTTATCAGATTTCTCAGATGGCTTGAGGTTATGTTGAGTGGAGTAAGAAAGACTTCTGGTTTTATAGAAATTCTATGGCCTGAACTCTGGAATCTTAAACCAGGCAAAGAGGTCAGAATCAAAAAACACATTAAACACATGCTATCTTTTCTCCAGCTGCCTGCTAGGCTCCTTCTCCTGTTTTCTCCTGGCTTCTCCCACCTTTCTCTTATTAGCATTTGTGGCCACATGTGTTGGCCAGCATCTTGGCTCTATTGAAAGGAAGAGAAGAGAAAAAGAGGGAAGATGGAGAGCCTGAGAAAAACAGCTAAAAAACTGGGAAATTCTTGGATACTTCAGGGCCAGCTCCAATTTATTTGGCTGTCACTAAGTCCCACAGCAGTCGGCTACATGATTGTAGGATGGGACTGTGTGACACATTCTGAGGAGGATCTGCCAAGGATTCTAGGAGATGTTTTCTGTGTATGTAAGTTTAGGGCAGAATTTACCAGCTTAGCATGCTAAGTGTCTTTTGAAAGACCCCACTTCAATGGGCAGCAAATGGGGCTTTCCCCATGACTCTAGATCCTGCTCCTCTGACTCTTCATCCCACATAGGCTGGAGCCAGGACCACTCCAGTGTGGATGACTTTTAGTGGTCGTGGGAATGCTGACTTCCTTCCATTTATCTACTCTTTATACCAATCAAGTCATTAATATTGCTGAATTGTATTCCTGCCTCCTAACCACCTGCACCCCCCAACTTTTGATTTTAGTTGTTAAAGTCAAATGTATACCTTTAATTTTTCTCCTTGTGTACCTATTATTATTATTATTTTGCTAATTACATATAATAACAAATTTTGACATAATTTTTCCTAAGTAATGTGATGGAACTTACCTCCCTCCTTACTTTCCCTTTCCCTTCCTAGTGATTCCATCTGGGTTATACATGTATTTTCATGTAAACCAAATTTCCATATTGTTAATTTTCTTGAGTTTTCTTAAAAATCCAAAACCCCCAAACATATGCCCAAATAAATAAATGAAAAATTGTATGCTTTCATCTGCATTCTGACTCCAACAGTTCTTTCTCTGAAGGTGGATAGCATTCTTTGTCACAAGTCTTTCAGAATTGTCCTGGATCATTGCATTGCTGAGAATAGCTAAGTCTATCACAGTTGACCATTCTCCAATACTGCAGTTACTGTGCAAAATGTTCTTCGGGTTCTGCTTTTTTCACTTTGCATCAGTTCACATAGGACTTTCCAGCTCTTTCTGAAATCATCTTGTTCATCATTCCTTATGGCACAATAGTATTCCATTGCCATCATATACCACAATTTGTTCAACCATTCCCCAATTGAAGGCCATCCCTTTAGTTTCCAACTCTTTGCCACCACAAAAAGAGCAGCTATAAATATTTTACAAGCAGGTCCTTTCCCATTTAGAAAAAATCTCTTTGGGATACAGACCTAGTAGTGCTGTATTACTGGATCAAAGGGTATGCATTGTTTTATAGCACTTTGGAAATGTACACTTTATTAAAGGCCTATTTCTCTGTTTCTCTTCCTGTCCTTTTTTCTTAACTCCTTTGTTGTTGTTGTTTAGCTCAGGCTGTAAGCTACTATATGACCTTAAGAAGGATGGATACATTTGCTTCCTTGTAAAATGTTTTGATATATTCTTAATTCACTGATTAAAAGGACATTAGAGGGACAGCTATGTGGATCAATGGATAGAGAACCAGACCTAGAGATAGGGAGGTCCTGGGTTCAAATGTGACCTTAGACAGTACATAGGTATACGACCTTGGGCAAGTCTTATTATGCCCATTGCCCACTTACTACTCTTTTACTTTGGAATTGATACTTCTAAGAAATAAGGTAAGGTTTTAAAAAAAAAGAAAGAAAGCAAAGCAAAGGACACTACAGCCTTCTTTTGCCTGCTCCGGAGTATTTCTTTCAGGTAGAATAGACTTTTTTGTTTGTACCTCATTTGGTATTTTTCCTGTTCCTATGTTCTTAGGTTACAGGAATAATACTGGCAGGTTGGATCATAATTTTAACCATTAAGCATGTTGCTTACCAGAGTAGAATCATAGGAATTCATGCTATTTCACATGATTAGGTGTATATATGTATATGTACATATATATGTATGTATGTATATATATATAAAACTCAGTTAACAGTGACCTAGAAATCCCCATTTCTTTGGAGATATCTTGCTATTTTTTTCCTTATTTACTATTTGAAAATCTTTTAAAAGTGTTAAAATAGGGGGCAGCTGGGTGGCTCAGTGAATTGAGAGCCAGGCCTAGAGATGGGAGGTCCTAGGTTCAAATCTGGTCTCAGACACTTCCCAGTTGTGTGACCCTGGGCAAGTCACTTGACCCCCATTGCCTAGCCCTTACCACTCTTCTGCCTTGGAGCCAATATATAGTATTGATTCTAAGATGGAAGGTAAGGGTTTTAAAAAAAAAGTATTAAAATTTTCTGGATTACTTGAGAAAATTGGGCTTAAAATTCAGTTGAGGACCTGGTTTGCTTAAGTTATTTCTGTGGCCATGTAATTTATTTATCACCTATGTGTGTGTAGATAGAACAATACTTGCCCTGACCAGTAAAGGTCTTCAAAATTTTAAATGGGCTGAGCTTTGAAAATGCAGATTTAAAGAAGGTTCTTGATAGTTTGATGGAAGAATGCAGATTTAATTAAATGAAATCAACTCACATCTACAACTTTTTTTTAACCTATTGGAGTGAAGGACATAGAATTGAATTCCATGTTCTATTTATGTGATTATAGCTTATAATATAATATACTATACGATCTCTGCTAGCTTCTTAACTGTTGTCCTAGGGAAGGCCCTCCTGCAGCTAATTTGTCTGTTAGCTTCATTGGAGGAAGTTAGGTAGGAAAACACCTGAAGAGCATCTGGACTGGGGGGACTGAGGGGGGGGGGGAGGAGGAGGAGGAAGGAACTCTGGCTATTTTGTGGATGGAATATTGCTGTTCATGCTGGCTTTTCCACCTTCCTCTAAATGACTTAATTTTAGTTTTCCTGGCTTCTTCCTGCTTTAAAGGGATATGCTTTAAAAGCCTCAGACCTGCATGACTCTCTTTTTCCTTATGTAGCCAGGAAAGTGGGCACTATTTTGGTATCCTGGTGAGAGTGAGGGGGTGGAGGAGCAGAAGGAGGGGAAGAGTAGGGCATTCCCTGAAATCTATGGGGAAACCTAGATCCAGAAAAGCCACACATTTAGTTTGTTATGTGGTGTCATGGAGGAGGTATGGAAAAAGCAATAGCTGGGAGTCAGGAGGCTCTAGTTGTAGCCCAGGCTCTGCTATGAAAGCAATGGGACTTCCCTTCTCTGGGCCTCAGTTTTCCCACTCATCATATTAGGAGGCTAGATTCAGTTCTTGTAAAAGGAGCATAGATTTTTGTGCTAGAAGAGACTTTAGACAATATCAAGTCCAATTCCTTTATTTTGCAGATGAGAAAATGAGGTCCAGAGAAGTTAAGTGAATTATCTAAGGTTATTCAGTAGCAGAGCCTGGGATCCGAAATCAAAGATCCCTGCCAGACCTGACACTCTCAGATTCTGAGCTGGACTGAGGGGAAGGTGGAAGGGGTACTTTCCTGCCATCAGTCCACTTTGCTGAAAAACTGATTGGAGCTGACAGTGGATGTGAATATATTTTAGTCTGTGTGGGTGGGACAATGATCACCTTCTGTACTTGTCTTTAATCTTTCAAAGAGGGTTTTCCCTCTAGGCTTATTGTTTGCAAGTTTGGTCTAACTACAGGCTCTTCAATGGATTCCACAGTTTTCCAGACTGACTCAGCCCCAGGACTCATGTGTCATGTTGTCTGGTTGGGTTCCCCAATTTGCATCATGTTAGCTTAGAGAATTGAAAATAAAGTTACTGCAGTTGTGTCTGACTTGTTGTGATCCTATTTGGGGTTTTCTTGACAGAGATACTAGAGCAGTTTGTCATTCTTTCTCCAGCTCATTTTATAGGTGAGGAAACTGAGTCAAACAGGGTTAAGTGAGTTTCCCAGGGTCACATGGCTAGTAAATGTCCAAGGCCAGATTTGAACTTTGGAAGATGAGCCTTCCTGACTTTAGTCCTGGCACTACCTGGCACTACATTTACTACCTAGGTGCCACAGCAACATTTAGAGCTTTAAAATGTTTGTTTTCCATTTGTAGCAAACCCACCAATAAGCAAAATGGCAGAGAAGGTCAAGGTGACTCTAGGATGGAGACATTGGGGTTAAGGTGAGAAAGACTGCTATAATCTAGCCATTAGAACTTGGAAACTTCACCCCCCTTCAGAACCAGGAAAATCAATTGTCCCAGACTTTTTAGCAATTGAATATTATGCTACTGACCCTTCATTTAGAGTCTCAGAGTTCCAAGGGGCCTTGAGAGCCCTTTAGGGCAATCCATTTATCTGATGATCTGAGCTCTGGGTCATACAAAGATCAAATCTGTCATAGGCAGCACTATAATGCCTTGCTCTCATGTCCTTGCCATGGACATTTTGCCTCATTACATACAGTTCATTGGTAGCATCTTGTAACTGGGGGTGGTGACAACAATGAATTTCTGCCCTTCTTATTAAATGAACAACTAATTAGAGCTACTTATTATGGGGATCAACCTTCTTGGACTTATAAAGGAATCAAGTTAAGGTTCATCTATTGACACTACTAATGAGGACACTGGATTTGGAACCAGAGGTCCTAGTTCTAATTCAATTTCTAGTATTTGCTGTGTAATCTTGGGCAATTGACTCACTAAATCTCTCTAGGTTTCAGCTTCTTAATTGGTGAAGTCAGAAGACTGGACTGGCTGACCCCTCAAGTCCCTTCTGTATCTAAATCTGTGATCTTGTGATCCATGATCCTACCTGGATGTAGCTTTACCTGCATATTATATAGGAGAGGCATCCTAGTCTAATTACAAAGGATACTGAACCAGGAGACCTGGGTTCTAATCTTAGCTATATTATTTTCTAGTTGTGTGATCACAGGCAAGTTACTTTTCCTCTCTGAGACTCAGTTTCCTCAACTATAAAATATAGGAGTTTGCATTAGGTAACTTTTGTGGTTCCATTCAACTCTAACTTTGTATACTCCTATACTTTGCTCCTCTTCCCACATATTACAGTCCAATCCCTCACACATAATACCCTGTTTCCCATCTTTGTGCCATCCCATTGACTATCTCTCAAATGTTGAATGTATTCCTTCCTATCTTCTACCTCTTATGCTAGTAACTTCCTTCAAGACTCAGTTGATGTCCTGCTTTCTGCAGGAGACTTTTCTTAATTCCATTATTTTCCTTTACCAGCTGTTAGTGCTTTTCCTCAATATTTTGAATGTGCCTCAGTTCCTAGAGGGCAAGAACTGTTTCCCTTTTGTTGTACCCTTGGCGCTTATCACCATTCCTATTACCTAGTAGGTTTTGAAGAATTGATTGATTATCATAGCCTTGAATAATCCAGGGCCTCAAAAAGTGGGACAGGCTAAATATGGTAGTGTTTGAATGGCTCCCAGTGATGGATGGTTAGGGGTTACTTAAGATTTATCAGAGTCAATAACAGAAGAAAAAGAAATTGAAGGCATTAAAATAGGCAAGGAGGAGACCGAGTTATTGCTCTTTGCAGATGATATGATGGTATACTTAAAGAATCCTAGAGAATCAACCAAAAAGCTTGCCGAAATAATCAACAACTTTAGCAAAGTTGCAGGTTACAAAATAAACCCACATAAGTCATCAGCATTTCTATATATTTCCAACACAGCTCAGCAGCAAGAATTAGAAAGAGAAATCCCATTCAAAATCACCTTAGACAAAATAAAATACTAAGGAATCTATCTCCTGAGACAAACACAGACACTATATGAACACAACTACAAAACACTCTCCACACAACTAAAACTAGACTTGAACAATTGGAAAAACATTAACTGCTCATGGGTAGGATGAGCCAATATAATAAAAATGGCCATCCTACCCAAACTTATTTATCTATTTAGTGCCATACCCATTGAACTTCCAAAAAATGTTTTTACTGATTTAGAAAAAAACCATAACAAAGTTCATTTGGAAGAACAAAGGATCAAGGGAAATAATGAAAAAAATACAAAGGAAGGGGGCCTTGCAGTCCCAGATCTCAGACTTTATTATAAAGCAGTGGTCATCAAAACAATTTGGTACTGGCTAAGAGACAGAAAGGAGGATCAGTGGAATAGACTCAGGGTAAGTGACCTCAGCAAGACAGTATATGACAAACCCAAAGATCCCAGCTTTTGGGACAAAACCCCACTATTTCATAAAAACTGCTGGGAAAATTGGAGGACAGTATGGGAAAGATTAGGTTTAGATCAACACCTCACACCCTACACCAAGATAAATTCAAAATGGGTGAATGACTTGAATATAAAGAAGGAAACCTTAAGTAAATTAGGTGAACACTGAATAGTATACATGTCAGACCTTTGGGAAGGGAAAGATTTTAAAACCAAGCAAGACTTAGAAAGAGTCATAAAATGCAAAATAAATAATTTGGAATACTTCAAATTAAAAAGGTTTTGTACAAACAAAACCAATGTAACCAAAATCAGAAGGAAAGCTACAAATTGGGAAACAATCCTCAGACAAAGGTTTAATTACTCAAATTTACAAGGAGCTAAATCAATTGTACAAAAAATCAAGCCATTCTCCAATTGATAAATGGGCAAGGGACATGAATAGGCAGTTTACAGATAAAGAAATCAAAACTATTAATAGGCACATGAGAAAGTGTTCTCAATCTCTTATAATCAGAGAGATGCAAATTAAAACAACTCTGAGGTATCACTTCACACCTGGCAGATTGGCTAACATAACAGCAAAGGAAGGGAATGAATGCTGGAGGGGATGTGGCAAAGTAGGGACACTAATTCACTGCTGGTGGGGTTGTGAATTGATCCAACCATTCTGGAGGGCAATTTGGAACTATGCCCAAAGGGTGATAAAAGACTATCTGCCATTTGATCTAGCCATAGCACTGCTGGGCTTGTACCCCAAAGAGATAATAAGGAAAAAAGATGTGTACAAGAATATTCATAGCAGCCCTCTTTGTGGTGGCCAAAAATTGGAAAATGAGGGGATGCCCTTCAGTTGGAGAATGGCTGAACAAATTGTGGTATATGTTGGTGATGGAATACTATTGTGCTAAAAGGAATAACAAAGTGGAGGAATTCCATGGAGACTGGAACAACCTCCAGAAAGTGATGCAGAGCGAAAGGAGCAGAACCAGGAAAACATTGTACACAGAGACTGACACACTGTGGTACAATCGAATGTAATGGACTTCTCCATTTGGGTCAATGCAATGTCCCTGAACAATCTGCAGGGATCTAGGAGAAAAAACACTATCCACAAGCAGAGGACAAACTGTGGGAGTAAAGACACCGAGGAAAATCAACTGCTAGACTATAGGGGTTGAGGGGACATGACTGAGGAGAGACTCTAAAAGAACACTCTGGTGCAAATACCAACAACATGGAAATGGGTTCAAATCAAGAACACTTGTGACACCCAGTGGAATCACCCTTCGGCTATGGGATAGGGGGGCGGGGGAGGAGAAAAAGGATCTTTGTCTCCAATGAATAATGCTCGGAAATGACCAAATAAAATAATGTTTAAAAAAAAAGATTTATCAGAGTCAGTCTCTTGGAAAGTCTGGTTCTTGAGTAAGAGGGGAACCCAGCAGTACAATGTTTTGTCATTTGGGTCCTCAGGGGCTTCTTTCTTCTTTAATTGGAGAGTATCTGAGATGAGCCCCTTTAAATGCTCAGACCTCAGTAGAAATAATAGGCACCTTTTCCAGGTGATCACAGGAAAAATTATTTTAACAACTCTAAGAAAATTAAATCAACAAACAAAAACCCTTCACTAGACTCCATCATCCCTTCAAGTCTTTCTCTACCTTTTTGTGTCCATTAGCCTAGAAAAAAAAAAAAACAAACCTGAAGTTTTTTGACTCCATTTCCTTTTTCTTTCTTCTCAAAACCCTCTATACTCTGACTTCTGATCATATTACTTAGCTGAAAGGGCTCTCTTCAAAGTTACAAAATATGTCTTCACTTCCAGATTCAATGATATTTTCTGAGGCCTCATCCTTTTGGATTCCTTCACAGCAACTGATACTGATGTCTAGCCTTTTCTTGATACTTTCTCCTATGTTTTTGTAACACTGAGGTCCCTTGATTCTACTTCAACAGTCTGATTGCTCCTTCTTGGACTCATTTTCTGGATTATCATCCATATCCTGCTCTTTACCAGTGGGTGGCCCTCTATCTTGGGTCTTCTTTTCTTTCTTTTCATTTCTTTTTGGTTGATCTCATCAGTTCTTGAAAATTCAGTTATCTTTTATATTCCTCTGATGTCCAGATACATCCATCCAGGCCTGCTCCCCTCTTCTAAAGTCTTATCTGTGTCACCAACTGTCTTTTGAACATTTTCATTTGGATGTCTCATAAGCATCTCAAACTCAGGATGTCCCCAAACTGAACTCATTATTTTCTCCTCTCAAATCTATCCTTCTTCCTAATTTCTTTATTTCTATTGAGGATACCACTACCTTCCAGTTATTCAGCTTTATAGCCTTGGAGTCATATTCAACTCCTCACTCACCCACTGTATCCATACAGTCTCAAAATCTTGTTGCTTCCATGTCCAACATCTCTCACATCTGTCTACTTCTCTCACAACTCACATGGCCACTACCCTATGTTTAGGCCCTCATCACTTCTTGCCTGGGCTATTGCAATAGGCTCCTAATTGATCTCCTTCCCTCAAATCTTTCTCTCTATCACAGCTAATTTTGCATTTAGACTAAACTAATTTTATCTAATTAGTTAATTCCAGTGACTCCTCGTTGCTTTTAGGATTAAATATAAACCTCTGTCTTTGGCATTTAAAGCCTTTATAACCTTGCCCAAACTACCTTTTCAATTTTATTATATACCATTCCCTTTAGCCTTTCTTGGTGATCTAGCTTTCTTGCTTTACCTTACACATGACACTATTTCTGGCCTTTGTATTAGATATTCCTGATGTTGGGAATGGGTTCCTTCCTCAACTCTACTGCTTTGAAGCCCTCATTTCTAAGGTTAATTTATACAATTTCTTATATGTAGTGCTTCTTCCCCCCCCACCTGTTAATTCAATTTCCCTACCCCCCAAATTATCTTATGCTCATTTTATATTTTCTCATCTCTTCACCAGAGCCAAGATTGAATATTACAGTTACAGCATTCAACTTAATTTTATTTTTATTAACATTCTCATTTTCCTGATTAAGAAACCAAGATCCAGAGAGGTTAACTAACTTGCCCAAAATATCACTGATATTAAGTAGCCCAGTTGGGAATTCGAGCCCAGATGCTCAGATTTCGATCTAACCCTCTTTCCATTGTACCATACTGCTACTATATCATTCCAGCCTGGCCACTTTTCTATCTGTCCCTGAATACTGTCTCAGGCTACCTCTTTACCTTTGCTCCTGCTCTGCCAGAAGTGAAAGAGAAGATACCAGAGGAGTACACTCCTCATAACCAATACTTTCCAGTCTTTTAAACTCTACAGCAGACTGTGCTTATCTCTGTTTTTGTGCCTTGGCTTTTGCTGATCTTCTTGCCAGAAAACTTACCCACCCCTTGTCCTCCCCCCTTCCCTATCCACCTATGCCTATCTAAATAAATCCTGTTCATCTCTGAAAGCCAGCTCCATCTCAGCACTATCACACCTCTGAAGATTCCAACTCCCTTACTTTCTCCAGTTCTCTAAAGTATTAGTGCATTTAAAACCCTCATTTCTCATTTTGGCACTTCATTACTGCCTGGTTTGTTCAAATGTCTGCTTTCCTTAAATAGATGACTCCTTCAGGATGCCTGTGGTCTAATTAGGGGTTAATACACCAACACAGTTAACTTATGATAATGATGATGATGGTTGTGATAGAGAACATTTATATAGCATTTAGTGTAATTCAGGCACTATGCAAAGTGTTTATAATTATTATCTCATTTGATCCTCACAATAGCCCTGGGAGGTAGGTGCTATAATTATCCCTATTTTACAGAAGAGGAAATCGAGGCAGACAGAAGTTAAAGTGACTTGCCCAGAATCACACAGCTAGTAAGTGTTTGAGGCCAGATTTGTACTTAAGCCTTCTTGACTCTAAGGCTTGATGCTATTAGGCAAAGCTAGAACTAGTAATTTTGTACTTGAGGCCAATTATTTATGAGATGAGGATAGTTTAACTTCAGAAGTGTAGTATAAAGGACTATCCTCCCTAGGTTCATAGAGGTATTGAGAGGACTTATTCCCCCAGTGAGTCTGGTCTATGCTGCCATGGCAGAGCCCATAGACCCTCACTCTTTGTCTGGTCAGGTATAGTTGTGCCAGGAATGGGAACAGCCTGCTTTCTTGCAGAACAAAGGGAGAGGAAAAAATAAGAAGGAGGTAAAATTGGGGAAGGTATATCTTAGGAGATAGATGCCATAGGGATATGACTCTGGGAGTGATGGTAGCTGAGGACCAAGTGAAGGGAGTGATTGTACCGTTCTCTCTCCTCTATGTCAGTGTCCTGGGACAAGGCCTGGGATAACTTGCCCTGGTTAGTTTCTGATTTAGCATTAGAGATGTTCCATGAACCTATGAGGTTTGGAGAAAAATGTCATGGGGATACGAATAGTAAGGAATAGGAAGAGAATCAAAATTTATATTGATAAAAGGGGTTGCCTTGGTAATTGTTAGAGATCAGGTTTTGTAGTATACAGAACGGACAACTGACTGATTTCTCCAAACAGCACTTTGATATGTTTTAATGTATATGATATGATTTAGAGTATGGTGCTAGAAGTTGGGATTTAATCTCAGCAGGTAAGATTATGCTCCTCTGTCTTAAATTATGAGCCCATTGCCAATCTTTTAATTGCATTGGCCCTCTCAAATATATATATATGTATATGTACATATATATAAACATAAACAACCAGACTCCTTTCTCTATACCTTAGAATCAATACTAAGCATAAATTCCAAGACAGAAGAGTTGTAAGGGCTAGGCAACTAGAGTTAAGTGACTTGTCCAGAGTCACATAGCTAGGAGATGTCTGAGGCCAGATTTAAACCCAGGATCACTTATCTGCAAGTCTGGTTCTCTATCCATTGAGCCATGTCCTTCCTCCACATTTTATTTTTAATTGTACACACTTCCCTTCATTTGAAGGACCAGAGAAACTCAAAGAGGAAGAAAGAGCTAAAAAACTTCCTAGTCTCCAAACTCTCATTGATTCACAGATGAATCAACAAATCTGGCCTTTGCTTTCATGGTTGTAATAAAAGAATGTTTAAGACCATTTTGGCAAGGCATTCATTGTTTAAAAGATATAACTCCTCTCCCCAAATTGTCATTGTTCTGTGGTCCAAATGGACTTGTTCAGAGATCTCACATTTTCCCATTTTCTTGTAAAAGTTTCTAGCAAAGTCATCACTTGAATGTAACTCCTGTGTTTTGGGAAAAGATACCATCCTGATAGAAAATTATACCATGTCTATTTATATTTTAATAACTTTATTTAATTACCACTTTAGCATGCCAAATACTCATTACATGTCCACTATGTACAGAATGTTGTGCAAGGTACTAGGGGTAGGAGGTAGGAAGTAGGAAATGATGCAAAGTTCAAGACACATGGTCCTTGACCTCATGGAGCTTTTAGTCTAGTGAAGGATATACTATATGTTAACCCACAGGGGAGGAAGATAATCACTAATGGTCTATGTGATATAGCAGATAGAGCACTCTACTAGGAGTCAGGAAGATTTAAATTCAAATCCCACCACAGGTTATTTACTGTGTGATACTAGACAAGTTCTTTATCCTTTCTGGACCTCAATTATTTAATGTAAAATGTGGAATGTGGATTTTAAGACCAATAATGTCCCTTTTATCACGAAATCTATGATCTATCTTCTCTACCACCCCCACTCACTCACTCACTTAAATCTTTCCTGAATTTCATCTGTTTTCCTACCCACTGTCCATAAACTGCCCATGTCTCATTCATCTTAAGAAACCCTGATTTTATCAATCTATCTTCACTTGCTATCATCTCATATCTCTCCTACCTTTTGTAACTAAACTCCTTAAGGCCTGTTACACTAAGATTCCTCTACTTCCTTTCCCCTCACTCTCTTCTTAACTCTACAATCTGACTTCTAACCTTATCATTCAACAGAAACTGCTCTCTCCAAAGTTTAATTGACAAATCTAATGGTCTTTTCTCAATTCTCATCCTTCTTGACATCTCCACTACTCCTTCTTTTCCTTGATAGTCTCTTCTCTCTCTAGGTCAGTGATGGTGAACCTTTTAGAGATGGAGTGCCAGGCCCCACACTCCTATTATCCCACACAGGGGAGGGAGGAAGTGTTCCCATCAGGCTGTTGGGCAGAGGGGTGGATGAAGTGAAAAATGTCCTTAGCAAGTGTAGAGAGGGAGAGGGAAGTGACCTGAGATCTCTGCTCCCCTCTATTTCTGCTGCCTGTGTGCATCTACCTTATTTCCTGTGTGTTCCCATTGGGCTGGTGGACAGAGGAGCAGGGAATATGAAAAAATGTCATCAGGCACAATGGAGAGGGGGAAAGGAGCTGCTCCATCTGAGTCCCTCTGCCTTTCTAGTAACAAACTGGTAGGGATAGGGGGAGGGAGGGTGACTTCAAGCCCACAGAGAGCACTCTGTGTGCCATTTTTGGCACCCATGCCAAGTTTTGCCATCACTGCTTTAGATTATTCCAGTCCCCCCCCCCCAATCTATTTGATTATTTTCATCTTTTTTTGCTGTTATACCCACTAAACATGAGTATTCTCCAGGATTCTATCCTGAACCCTCTCTCTTTCTCCCTCTATACTATTTTACTTGGTGATCTCATCAACTTCCATGGATTTAATTATTATCTCTATGCTGGTAATTATCAAATCTACCTATCTAGCCCTAATCACTTTCCTAATTTCCAGATTAGGAAATAATATCTTCAGTTGACTATTGTACATCTTGAACTTGATGTCCTTTAGATTTCTTAAACTCACATGTATAAAACTAAATTCATTATTTATTCCACCTCTTCCATACTCTCCCTTCTTCTTGACTTCTTTATTTCTGTTGAGGCTACCACCATCCTTCCAAGCACTGAGACTTTCAACCTAGGTGTCAATCTCAACTCCTCATTCTTACGATTTTTCTCTCTTCCTTATATCCAATCTGTGACCTAGTAGCTTTACCTTCCTAACCTCTTTTGCTTAGGACCCCTTCTCTCCTCTGACACTGATACCACCCTGTTGCAACTCCTCATTACTTCACTCCTGTACTGGTTTAATAGTCTACTCTTTGACTTTTCTGCCACAAGTCTCTCTACACTCTGGTCTTTCCTCCACTAACTCTCAAAGTGATCTTCCTAAAGTGAAGATCTGACCCATCTCCCCTCAACTCCTCCTCAACTCATTAAATCCCGGTGACTCCCTATTACCCCAAGATCAAATATAAAATCCTCTGTTTGTCATTCAAACCTCTTCCTAACCTGACCTGCTCTCTCACCTTTTTAGTTTTCTTACTCTTCCCTTTCACCCTTCTTTCTTCACCCCCTCTTCTCATCATTCCAGTAAAAATGACCTCTTTGCTGTTCTTCAACAAGAAATTCCATCTCCTAATTCTAGGAACATACACTGACTGTCCTCTATGCTTGAATTGCTTTCCCTCTCTATTTCCACCTCCTCATTCCCTAGTTTCCTTCAAACCTCAGCTTAAAGCCGGTCTTCTTCAACAAGAGACCTTTCCTGACCTCCTCCCTTAATTCTAGTGTTTTCCCTCTATTGATCATTTCCGGTTTATCCTCAATATAGCTTGTTTTTACATAGTTATTTCCATGTTGTCTCTCCCATTAGTCTGTGTGCTTCTTGAGAACAGGGACTATCTTGCCTATCTTTGCATTCCTAGCACTTAGCATAGTGCCTGGCACATAGTAGGTGCTTAATAAATATTTATTGATTGTGTGACTGATCCTGAAAACTTTGGGGGATGTGAAGGGAAAGAGACCAAGAAAAGTTTTTATGGTAGAGATTTCATTTGAGTAGGGTTTTAAAGGACAGACAGAAATTCAGTAGATGTGGATTAAGGAGGGGGTTGCACTCTAGAAATAAGAAAAAGTATGAACATAGACAAAGAAGTGGAAAACACAGGAGGTTTATAGTATACATGGAGTAGTCCAGTTTAGATAGAATATAGACCACATATTAGGGGAAATAGCATGGAATAAGGTTAAAAATTAGGATGGTACCAGATCATAGAGGATCTTGAATGCCAGGATGAAGAGGTTGCCATTAGGCAAAGAGAGCCTCTATAGGACCTTGAGCACTAAAGGGATATAATTAGATTTGTTCCTAAAGCAAGCTAATTTGGCCACAGAAGAATAGAAGTTTCTCTTACAACAGTTAATTATTTAAGGTGCTGGATGATCATTCACTTTCAGATCTTCATATACTCTATCCTTCCTTTCCCGTCCCTTTCCAAAAATGTCATTAAAGTAAAATCAGAAATGGAAATTCATAACCATAAAAACTTAAATGGATTCAAGCACATGAGAGGGTTCTTTATTATGCTTAATTGCCACCTAGCCATTTGTTGGAGAGGTTCATTGAAATATAAGAAAAAGTGGAGCAGCTGGGTGGCTCAGTGGATTGAGAGTCAGGCCTAGAGATGGGAGGTCCTAGGTTCAAATCTGGCCTCAAACACTTCCCAGCTGTGTGACCCTGGGCAAGTCACTTAACCCCCATTGCCTAGCCCTTCCCATTCTTCTGCCTTGGAGCCAATACACAGTATATAAGGGTTTTTAAAAAGAAAGAAAGAAAGATAAGGAAAAAAGTGAAGATTAAGTGCCCTATAATCACTGTTTAGATTTAAAAGCAATCCCTATAGCCAGGGCTTACTAAAGGTTTTTAGGTCTTTGCATCCTTATGCTTCTGGACATTATTTAGTTTTATTTTATCTTTTCCCTTAATTCCAGAATAAAACTTTTTCATCCTGGAAAGTTGGTTGAATTAAAAAGAATTTTTTTCTGAGAAAATAAGGGGGGAAAATGCAAAGAATCTTGAGGATCTGGTGACAGCTGGCAACATAAAGAAGAAGCCCTGATGGGACGTAGCTTTGTCAGTGTTACTGGTAGAAATTTCACTGGCCCACTCAGACATTTCTTTGAACACTGTATACCAATATTGACTATGTTTGGATCCCAAAGCACTTCCATTTTTTTTCCCATAGAGGACATAAGAGACAAAGAAATTGTGGTTATATCCATTTTTACTGTAGGTAAAGTAAGGCTAGTATATATGAAATGACATTGGTATAGAAGTTAAAGTGATGAGATGAGAACTTGGTAACCTGGACTTCCAACCTTTATTTTATTAGCCAGAGGCTGTTGTATTTAATTTTTGTATCTACAGCACCTATCAGAGTGTCTTCAGAAGCCTCCTGGCATAGTGAAAGGATCACTATATTTGGAGTCATGAGACCTGGGTTCAAACCTTACCTCTGAGCCTTGCTAGGCTATGTGACCAAGGGCAAATCTCCACGTTATTCTGATTCCTGGTTTCCTTCAAAATGGTAATGCCCCAAATTGTGAAATTGATTACTCATTATTGATTAATTCAGAATTTTTTTAATCATAAAATTAACCATTGTAACCAAATTTTAAGACTGATGGGCTAACTATGTTTTCCTTTTGCCATGATTGATGAAGACATGACCATTGGTCAGATAGTATAATTAAGAACCAATTACAATCTTAGTAAAGTATGTATCTCTAGACCTTATATAGCTACTAAACTATATACAAAATCTATCTTGATTATGTGAGGGGTCTTTGGTTACTGAGGGACCATTGACTTCTATTATTAGTAATTGTCAGCCTTGCCAAAAATAGATTGAGCTTAGATTTTTTTGTGCCTCAATTTCTCATTATTGAAGACATATCATGACATAATACATAATTTTAGTGGTTTGTGAGAAAGAAACTCCAGAAAGGCCCATATAAATGCAAGCTGTTATTTTTATTATTGTATACAGTAAGTGGTTAAATGCTGTGTAGCCTTTATTCGGTAGAACATAATACTACCTGGACAGTATTTTTGCAAAGTATTTTCTTGGGTGCCTATTTCTCTATCTATCTCTCTTCCCTTTCATTATCAAATGAGATGATATTTGTAAAGCTAAGATTATCACAGTACCTCTCACATAGGTACTTAATAAATGCATATTCCACTCCATTTCTTTCAATAGCTTCTCTTTTCTTGTTATGGTGCTTAAAAAATAAAAGGGGCCCTGAAATTCTCAGTGAAGTGCTTAGGTCCCTTTTTGGAGAATTTTCTTTCCCTGCTTTCTTCTTCTCTTTTTAAAAAGACCTTATCTTCCATTTTGGAATCAATACTATGTATTGGTTCTAAGGCAGAAGAGTGGTAAGGGCTAGGCAATGGGGGTCAAGTGACTTGCCCAGGGCCACACAGCTAGGAAGTATCTAAGGCCAAATTTGAACTGAGGACCTCCTGTCTCTAGGCCTGGCTCTCAGTCCACTGAACCACCTAGTCCCCCTCTCCCTGCTCTCTTCTATAGTACCTCATAGATTCTTCCTATGCTATGATTGTACATTTCTTGCTCAATGATCAAACCGTTCCTAAATAACCTCTCTCCCAGGTGACTCATAGTTCTGTCTTCTTTTTCTTTTAGGGATTCAGATTTGTTTCTGCTTGACAGTCGAACTATCTGGGCTACGGAGGAGGGTTGGCTGGTATTTGACATTACAGCCACGAGTAATCACTGGGTGGTGAACCCACAGCACAACCTCGGCCTGCAGCTGTCAGTGGAGAGTCTAGATGGTGAGTTCCAAGACTGTATTGTCAGCAGTAAGAACCCGTGTGTTGAAGAGTTCGAGCCCAGACTAGTTTTAGCACAGCCAGTAATCATGTACTTAAGTGGGATCTCTTGAATGCTTTATGCTTGAGTTTCATTAAGGAGCAAGATTTTTTCCCCCCAAACAACTGAAAAATTCAGCATTTTGAGTAGGAATAAAAAGCAGTTTTTCCCCTCTTCTTTGTAGATTAAATAAAAGAACAGAGATTCAAATGATCACTCATTTATGCAAGAAAGAGCCTTGCCTTTGACTCTGGATTTTTTAACTTGGATGGAGAATCATTGGAGGAAAAAGTAGCCGGATGAGAAAGGGAGACAGGATATAGAATTAGAGAAGGGGAAGAGAAGGCCAGGGAAAGGCTGTGAGAAGGACATCTAGAAAACACAAGCCCTTCCTTCTACCTTTTTTTCCTTACATGATAGTCTTAGCTAAAGACATTCTATTTGTAAGAGTCTAATAAACTTCTTTAAAAATGCTTTTGATAACATTTCAATGTAATTGGTTCCTTTTGTAATACTATTGATTTTATCTTATGTGACTAAAAACATTGTTCTGAGAAGGGCCCAGTAGGTTTCACTGGAAGGAGAAAGGAGTCCAGGATGCAAAGTAGGTTTAAAACTCTTGTTTTTTTTAAAGGGATTAAAAAAAAAAAGCCAAGTACTTACCAAAGGACAATACTTACCAAATCATCCCAAAATCTCACTGGAAAGGATTTATTGACTGTTTTCCCTGACCCCCAACACCACCACACATCCATCAGAGTGAACAGCTTTTTATAGTATTTATCTCCACTCCCTCACCAAAATAAATAAATAAATAAATGAAAGTACTAGGACTTAGTTCTAAGGAGTCAATGGCTCTCTCTACCTCCTTTGGAAAAAGTAGGAAGGGAAGACGGTCCAGGAGAGTCCCTGTAAACACTTTGCCTTGAGCTTAGGAGGCAAGCCAGTTGTGAGTAGGATGTAGTTGGGCTGGCTGTATCAGTCACTCCTCCCAAGAAAATGTATTTCTAATTAGACTGGGATGGTTCCCAGCCTTGCTTGTTTTCTCCCTTTCTGTTCTGAGGGTGGTTGTGCTTAATTTTGTTCAGTAACAGTTATCCAGAATGAGTTCTCCAGAAAGATGGTGGTCAGAGCAGTAGGTGAGGTTGGGGGCTTTGGAAGTGTTGGGAAGCAGGCCCAGTCTGTTGCCAAAGAGTACTTCTGTGTAATTTCTCATACTTATTGCTTATCCCCTCTTGTAGCCCTCTCATTTGGACTTCTGGATCTACCTACAAAGGGGCCAGTGAGGGGAATTTACCTGGGGAAACAGGAATGTTGGGTTTGGTTCTCGGAACTATTCTGCTTATTGATACTGGACAATTCATTGGGCCAATGGCATTTTGGACATTCCACTTTTTCTCCTCTATCAAAGCTCATCTTAGAAGGAGGGATAGATGTGTGTGTGTGTGTGAGATTTGGAAAGTACCTAGTTCCTCATAAATGTAAAGCCAGCCAGTCCCATCAGATATTGTGGAAAGAAGTGAACCTCTACTGAAGTTATGGGATGATTTTCTAGCGGACCATTTTGAGGGAGTTTTCCTAGCTGGGGAGGATCAAGAAAACCCCCTTGTGTGGAAGAAATAGTAGTACTGCAAATGCATAAGATTTTTTTTCCCCTGAGGAAAAACCAACAACAAAACACACACACACACACACACACACACACACACACACACACATATGCGCACGTGCGCACATACATACACACACACCAGTTCTTGTCCTTCTGAGTATAAACAATATTGGTGGTTGTCTCTGACTCTTGGGAAATTAATCTGAAGCACAGACAGGTTATCTTTCAAGCATCAAACAGCCCAGCTGGGAGGAAAACCACCCACCTTGTCCAAGGCATATTCTTTGGATGATGTCTCCACTCCTGCTGAATTTCTGGAAGAGGACATACCACAGGAGCTTACTCATCAGAAGCTTCCTGGATGCCCTGCTGAGATCTCTTCACTGTGGCCATGTATAATCCCTCTTAGTTTGGGAGCTGGACCCATAGGAAGAAATAAGTTCCTTTCCTGGCCCAGATTAGCTCCTACTTTCATCAGTTCAAGTGATTTGTGGGAGATAAGCCCACATACTTTCCTTATCAGAAGTCTCACTCCTTTGATGCCATAGAGACCCAGCAATGGGCCCTTTGAATGCATGCGCACAGACCTGGTTCAATTCATCTCTTGCTTGAACCACTTAGTGCTCAAACCCAGAAGAGCCAGGACAAAGCTAGTTAGACCAGAAACAGGCAATCCACTTAGGTCCTAGAGGTTTTTTTCTCTGCCAACACACCAGGGTTGGGGGAGTGTGGATGAAAAAGAAATGGCTCATCATTCTTATATCTGCTATAAATTCCGACTCTTCTTTATTAAAAAAAAAAAAAGTTGACAAGAGACTGGTAGGCCCAGTGCCTGCCCGAATTAGGCCACTTGGAACTCCTTAAATTGACAGGCATTGGAGTTTTTCTGCCTTCTCCTGTGGGCTGGGCAAAAAGCCTGAATGAGATGCCACCCAAATGGACCTGATCCAAATGGCTGTTGCTCCTTCCTGGGCTTTTGCCATTCTGTGTGTATCATTGCCCTACTCTCTGACTAAAGGAACAGCAGACATACTACCAGCTGCGTGAAGATGCAGGTTTGGATGGCCAGGAGGAACCATATGGAAAGGTGGGAAATAGGCAAAGATTTCCTGATTGCCAATCTGCCTGCCCAACTTATCAGACACTATGACTTCTATATCCATAATGTCACAGAATATATATCTCCCATCATATGCAACGAAATTATGAAATCTGAATGACTAACATGTATTAGAAGGGAAGCACAATCCATGTGTTATACGTCTGGAGGAAGTATGTGGTTAGAATCTGGTATTGTCTCTTGAGGGACACTGTCATTTAAGATGGAATGATGATCTTTCCTTTTGGAAGAAAATGCAACCAAAAAAACTGGTTCTTCCCTTTCCTCCCCCTCAATAATTGAAATTATGGAATGAATGAATTGATGAGTCAATCAATAAATATTTATTAAACATTTCTTTATTATACATTGATTATTAATGCAGTAGCATTGATGTATTAAGTGTTTAATGAAGACTATCTTCTCACTGTTGGGCTAGTGACATTTTTTTCTTCTTGTATAATAGTTTGCTTTGGCTACATATGCACAGCACTTTAATGAAGGAAGCCTTGTATGTAGCCATAAAATTAATTCAAATTATTGCTTCTTATGATTGAGAAAAGAGGCTCATAACTAGGTATAAAAACCTGGAAATTTCAGGAGAGGGTAGGGAATAAGAAAATATTCTCTTATTGTACTGGGAATACCCATACATAGTAACTATCCAGTTATTGAAATTAAATCTCTAGCAAGCAGATTATTGTGGGCAGCACTGCTTGGCCAAAATGCCACAGAGAGGAGCAGCAAATATTTGTGTGCCTAGTCTCATGCTAGTTGTCAAGGGAAGATACAAGAGAAGAGGTAGAAAGCTGGTCCTTGGTTTAAATCTAGCATAGATCAATCAATCAGTACATTTTATTACTCATAATATAGAGCTTATTCTTGGTCCTTCTTTAGTTCTCTGGATTGATTTTGTGATGTGGTAGGAAAAGTGATGGGTTTGGAATTAGAGGATGTAGATTAAAATCCTGACTGCTACTAATGACCTGTTGTGACCACAGAAAGGTTATTTAACATCCAAGGGTCTTAGTTTCATTATTAGTAAAATATAGGGGTAGGTAGGATTAGATGACATCTAAGGTTTCTTTCAGTTCCAAACTGATGGTCGAAGAGTTTTTAAAAGTATATTCCTTTCTGCTGCCCTCATTGAGTTCTTATATGAAGAACACTATGAAGAAGCTAATCTCTACTTCACAAAAAAAAAGAGAAAAATCAATAATAAAACCCAATAGTTCTGGAATATATTTCTTATGGAATGTCAGCACCTAGATAATAAGATTCCTTCTAACTCTCTGCGACTAATCTATGAGGAAGCCGGATATTAATAAATAATCATACTGAAATCAGCTTGGTTTGAACCAAAGTTCTTGATTCAACTTGGGACTTTCTTAAATTTATTGAAAGCAATCTTTGGTCTCTAAATTTTGCCTTTCTTCCCATATCTGGCTATAATATTGGTGTGGAAGAATGAATATTACCTTCATAAAGATAAGTTGGTTATGGATATTTATCTTGGAGAATGGGAGTCCCATGGAAATAACATTAAATTTGGAGATGGAGGACTGGGATTTGAGTCCCACCTCTTCTGATTGTTACCGGTATGATCTTAGGTGAGTCACTTCCTTTCTATGGTTCCATAGGTTTCCTTATCTATAAAATGAGGAGGTTAGATAAGGTTCCCTCTGATTCTAAATCCTATGGTCCAAAATTGTCGTTTTGATCAAGGAACAAAAAAACCCGATCCTAGCATCTTTATATATTGACTTTTATATACAAAACTTTTAAGCATTTATTAGGTAGCTCCTGCCTTTATACAGGCAGAACTTCCCCTTAGTATTCTGGTTTTCATCTTGCCTCAAACTCCAGCCTGGGCTTGTACTCTGTGGTGAAGAATCAGAAGGCTGAAAGGAGGTACCTAGCACCAAAAATGATGAGAATGTTGTGAAGAGTTGGCCTGAGAAGACCTCTTTTAAAAAGATGAATTGGACTTTTTGGTGAGATCAGACCAAGACCACCATGACTAGACCACCTGACAACTATACCAGAGAGGCAGGCAACTGGGCAGAGGCACACAGGAAGGAGAAGAGATGAGACAGAGAGGGAGGCTGACTTGCCAGAGATTTTAGGTGGGGGTCATTTTACTTAAGGCATGGGAATAGATTATCCTCCTCCGGAATATTGTGTCTGGAATTTAGGATTAGCAATGTAGGTGCTCGCTGGGAGAGGCCAGAATAGACAGGAAATTACCCCAGAAACATGGCGCAAGTCAGTGAACTTGCTGGACTCTTGGTTGCACGACAGTTTTTTGTAATATCAGAAATCTCTGAGTTGATGCTGGTAATCTTTGGTCTCCAGATTTTGCCTTTCTTCCCTTATCTGACTGTCATATTGGTGTGGAAGAATGGATACTACCTCTATTCTGTTTTCATTTCCTTTGGGAGATTAAAGTGGCAAACTGAAGTGGGAGTGGCAGACATAGTATGTGGTTGTTTGAATTTCAATACTTTGTTTCTCTCTGTTTTATGAAGTAAATGTATTGAACTAACATGAATGCATTTTCTTTTGGGTCATATGAAGTGAGGAAAAAGTTGAGAGTCTTGGTAGTAAATGAAAGGTAAGGTATGAGCACTAAGACATCATTGGGGATTTTCCTCCAATAAAATCCAGATGGGAGCCCATTGGATCAAAATAGTGATATGTTTGTGATTTATTATATGCAAATGTTTATTTTCTATTTTAAAACCCTAGATGTCTCCCGGACCAGAGATTTTTGACATTTTTATGTTGCCATAGACTCCTTGGCCATTTGGGTGAAGCCTGTGGGTCCCTACACAAAATAATGTTTTCAAATGTATAAAATATCTAAGACTACAAAGGAAAGTAATGACTTTGTAATGAAGTTTTCAAAATTAAAAACAACAATAAGAAGTTCAAGGACCCCAAGCCTAGGAGAATATGGGTCAAAGCTGGAGACATCTATGTGTAGCCACATCTATCTCTATCTGGGAGAAAAGGGACCCCCTAGGGACAACTGCCTACCAAACAGATGGGGATGATTCTATATCCTGCCTATTTTTGCATGTGTGAATCAAAACCCTCATTCCACGTAATTGCTTGTGAGCCTTTTGTTGTTGTTGAAGTAAAGGAATGGAGAGGCAACTTGAAGTCAGATAACACATCTGAGAGAATAATTCTTTTCAGCCCACATTCTTCAGTTCCTTTTATCTTCTGAACTGGCTTCTTCCTTAATCTTCAGCTCCTTGGTCAGTGTTGATTCCTGTCAAAAATCACATTGACAGCTACAGCTTTGCTCTCCACACCCCCGTCTACCACATTCATTGTGCAAAATCCTCTGTGGACCAAACATTTGATCTGCTTCTGGAAGTTTCTTTCCAGTAAAGAACCTTGTACATATCTTCATTGCTATGAGGTAGCATTAGCTTTGCTCCTTCATAATCACCCCAGCTTGGAATTAAAAAATAGGAATTAAGGCACTTAAAAAAGAATTTGTTATTCTTAAGTTTGGTTAAGCTGAGGCAACTGAGTAGAGAAACAGAGGAATGATTCATTAGCTGGAGGCATTCTCTCAAACTAAGCCTACTAATATGCTATACTGACAGTACCTATGAGCAGCAGCTGACTATTTGAGTCTCTTTAGTCCTTTACTTATTGCTTCATATCCTGTTTGTAGCCCTTGTTTTAACAAGGGAGAAAATGAAGTGGGTCAAAGATAGAGATGATGCCTGGGTAGTCCAAGGGCTCAATGTACATTGGTGATAAAAAAAAAAAATTCAATTAGTGAATTAGTGGTAGGGAAAATATCTTTAAAATGGAACTATTTTCTGGTTTGACATTTAGTCAAAGAAATTGAGATAGATTATTGTAATTAATTTCCGCTGTTATATTCATGAAGAATATCTTGGTGGACATGGGGGTGTTTGAGGGACTGCCCATATAGAACAAGAAACAAGAAAGTCGTATCTTGAGAAATATCCCCGTCCTGTGGTTGAACCTATCATCTTCTTTCCTAAGGAATTTCATATTACCTCAATGCTTATTAATGAGTATCTTCTCCTTAGAATCTCTATTTAGCTTTCTCATAGACTGTGATACTGTTTCCATAAATGCCATTCATATTCTTTGAGGGAGCTAGACATTTTCATGTCTACTCACTGTCTTCTTCTATGTACACTATGCTTTAAGCACTTGGAAAAATTGAATAATAATGCTTTCAGGTTTTCAAAGAACTTTATGTATTACATTTGATTTTATTCTTACAAGAATCCTGTGGGTTTGGTGCTATTATTATCCTCAATCTAAGATACAGATGAGAAAACTGAGACTTAGACAGAGAAGGCTGATTAAGTATATGAAGCAGGATTTAAATCTGGGTCTTCCTGACCCCAAGACTAGTACTCTATCCTTTGTGCACAAATGTATTCATTCTAGCCACTTAAAGTTAGTAAATAACATGTGATTTTCTTAGGTGTTCAATTAGATCGAAGGTAGTTTTGAACACCACCATGTCGGTCATATGTAAATTTGTGACCTCCTATAGCACTTCACCCAGTTCTCTTGAATGTAGTAGTTGTTTGAGAAAGGATATTCCCTGGAGCCCATGCCAACATGCCTTGTGACTTGCTACAATTCATTCAATAGAAGAAAAAAAGAGAGTAAGATCACTGGCTATGTTGGATGACTCAAACTGTATAGGTAACAACAGGGGCAAAGATATATGTAACACCTCTACCCTGCTCTATTGGATGTGACTCCGGGTTCAAGGAGGTTATTCTTCAATTGGTATTTTGTCTGTCTGGTGACTTTTTTTCCTCCAACAATTATTTGCTTACTGAAAACATGTCTCTCTCTCCCCTAGATGTACATGGCCAACAAAGATTTCTTATTTTGGTTGGCATTGTTTGATCCAAGGAGGAAGACCTATTGGTCAAAGGCATGTTTGTTTTTCAGTACTCATAAGTACTGCCCTCAGGACTAGGTGAAGATTTTCTCCTCAACAGACTCAGTGTCATCTGCAAGTGATAATTCTTGGTGATTCCTCCACTTCTCCTGAGAAGAGCCAAAATTGTTATCCTTAGATGTGGCAGTAAGAAGGAGCTGAACCCTCATTAGATCATTGCACTTCCTCAATCTAGAGGCCTGTTTTTTTGTTTTTATTTTTGTTTTCCCCAGACTAGAGAACTATTCTTGACAGCTACACCATAACCAAACTACCTCCAGATCAGACCTATAGATGGAAACTGTTTGGAAATTTCAAATTTAATATATCTGGAACAGTGTCAAGGTTTTGTGCAAGGCATTTTTATTTTGACTTAATAACCTTCCAGGGGGAATTTACAGTTCCTAGGGGCTACATTTTATGGTTTCTTTTATAGAATCACTTCAAATTATAGGTTGGTGAACTTAAAGAAACCCCTCTAAAGAATGCAGAAAAATCTAATGTTGAGTGGTTTTAAGGTAAAATAATTATGGATGGGGGAGTTTTATTTTAAACATAGGTTTTAAAGAAGTCTCTTGTGCTGATCTGTTATTTTAGGGGATGGGATTTGTCCAGTTTCTAAGTCAGATGTATTCAATTCCAAGTGAAGTTAATTACATATATGCAATGATCATTGCATTTTCTTCATAAATCCTTTTACTGTTGTAGCCAGGCCTGGGTATTTGGCAGCTTCTCATTGTTTTGGCATGGCTGGAGATCCTTGATCCTGATCTCCTGGTGATCCTTCTCTGTGTATTTTTAATATCTCTTCAGGACAAAGCATCAACCCCAAGATGGCAGGTCTGGTTGGAAGACATGGTCCCCAGAACAAGCAGCCATTTATGGTTGCATTCTTTAAGGCCACAGAAGTACATCTTCGTAGTATCCGGTCTACAGGAACCAAACAACGCAGCCAAAACAGATCAAAGACACCAAAGAACCAGGAAGCTTTGAGGATGTCCAATATTGCAGGTACACAGATGGGGGAGAAGGGACTAGCAGAAGTTAAAGAAATTGTCATACATGACCCCTACCCCTTGGCAACCCCACAGGTACCTGAAAGGAAACTGAGGAGCAATGTTGTGGATAGAGGAAGAAAGCAGGCTTAAACTATTCTGTATTATGACAGATTCAGTTTAGGCATAGGGTACAAGAAATGTATGAGGATTAATTGATTGATACATTGTATATGTATAAGAGTCTTGAGAATATTAGGATGTGGAGCTATACCTTTTAAAAATAAGATAACGTCTTATTTTTTGGAGGATGATTTAGATAAAGGTCCATGAGGGGGCTGTTCTCCATGCATTTGGGCTAAACGGCTTCTCAAGGTTTCCTCTAGGTGATGGGATGCTATAAATGGTGATATCCTGAAATTATGTAATTCCTCTGCTAAGTTACTTTGAAAAACTTTCCTTAGTTCTTAGGAAGTCATTTAAAAAAAATTCTTCAGGGGGCAGCTGGGTGGCTCAGTGGATTGAGAGCCAGACCTAGAGATGGAAGGTCCTGGATTCAAATCTGACCTCAGACACTTCCTAGCTGTGTGACCCTGGGCAAGTCACTTAACCCCCATTGCCTAGCCCTTACCATTCTTCTGCCTTAGAACCAATACACAGTATTGATTCTAAGATGGAAGGCAAGGGTTTAAAAAAAATTCTTCATCTTTGTTAATAATGGGCTGTGATATATCTTATCAGTTAAAAATAATATAAATTTGTAGAAATACAAAAATAGAATGACGAGTCAAAATTGCTCTCCCAAAGGGACCTTAGAGATCAATTAGTCCAACTCCCTTCAAAATGTCATCATAGGATTTGGAATTGTAAAGTCCATAGAGATCATCTAATCATTCACACTGCCACCACTGTTGCACAGGCTCTCGTCTCCTCTCATTGGAACATTGCAATAGCTTTCTAATTGGTCTCTTTGCCTCAAGTAACTCCCCAGTCCAAGTAGGTTCTCTGCTCAACTGTGGAAGTGATTTTCCTACAGCACAATTCTGATTATGTCTCTGAACTAACCCCACCCCTCAACTCAATAAACTCTATTGGCTCCCTATTACCTCCAGGATCAAATATAAAATCCTCTGGTATTTAAAGCCCTTCACAGACCCTCTTACCTTTCTAGTCATCTGGTACTTTTCTGTCCCATACAGACTCTACAGTTCAGACATGTTGTCCTATTTGCTTTTCCTTATACACGGTACTCCACATCCTGACTCCATGTCTTTGTACTGCCTGTCCCAGTGACTGGACTATCTTCTTTACTCACTTCTGCCTACTAGTTTCTTTAGAGAATTAGTTCAAATGCTACTTTCTTCAGTTTTTTTTTCCAACCTCCTTACCAACACCCCTTCCCCCACTGGTACTTGTCCCTCCCCTATGAAATTACTTCCCCTTTATGCTGTATATATCTTGTGTATACAGAGTTTTAAATTTTATCTTCTCCATTAGAATGTGAGTTCATTAAGAGCAAGGGACCTTGTTTTATTCTTTTTTGTTTAACTCCGGCACTCAGCCCAGTGCCTGGCATAGCCCAAGCACTTAATAAATTCTTGTTGATTGCTCAATCTCATCCAATTCCCTTATTTTATGAATGAAGAAACAGAGATGTAGAAATGGAAGGTAATTTGGCCAAGATTGCACAGTTAGTAAATGGCAGAGCTGGTCCTAGAACTCAGATCTTCAGACTCCTATCCTTGGGATCTTTCCATTATACCCTGGCTACTTCCCTCCCAGAGTTCAATTCTACTTAACTTGATTTAAATGTTTATCTGTGATAAGGTAGGGAAGCAACTGAGGCTGTAATTAACATCTGCTTGTGCTGGAGGTCTGAGCTGAACAGACCAAAAACATTCCCCAAGAGCCTTCTCTGGCTGAGTATCAGGCCTTGTGGAAAATATAAGGCAGGGATTGAGAAGGAAGAGGACACATGTGCTTCTTATAAACCCATGGTCTAGGAGACTGTGAGACCATGGAAAGGAAATAAGAACAAATGGATTTGAGCTGGAATTCACCAAACCCTGTTAGTGACATCCCTTGGTCAATTATTTAATGCTGTAATTTTAAAGTTATAGCCCTTAAAAATATATTATTGCCTTTTACTTTTATGTTGCATTTTTTTCCGGTGTACCTCCCTTTCCCCCCTACCCCTCCTGCTCAGTGATTGAATCCTCCCTTTTAACATAGGAAAAAAAAAAAGAATAGACTACCAAAACCAACCTACCAATACTGCAGTAACTAAGAAATCTAATAGGATATGCACACTCCACATCCTTCACAGAATAGAGGGAAATGAGTTTCATTATCTGTTCTCTTGACTATTACTAGCCATTAGAATTCATCAGTTAAGGTGTCTTTTGGTGTTATTTTTGTTTACATTATGGTTGTCGTTGTATATATTGTTCTAGTTCAACTTACTTCTTTCTGTATTAGGTCAAGCAAATCTTCCCAAGCTTTTCCAGATTCCACATATTTATCATTTCTGAGGGTGAAATTGCATTCAGATTTGAGAGCCATTTAGCCACTCCTGAGTTAATGGGCACCTATTTTGTTTCTAGGTTTGCTACCACAAAAAATGCTGCTAGAATATCTTGGTATATGTGTGTGTAAACATATATATGTACAAATACACATGCATAAATTTGCAATATTTCTCTTAATTTTTGACGTCCATAGTTTATATGCAAAGTAATGAGATCTCTGGTCCAAAAGTTATAAAGAATTTAGGGACTTTTCTCGTGTGTGTGTAAATACACATATGTATATATGTGTGTAAATACACATATGTATATATGTGTATATATCTATGTATCTATATCTATAGCTATAGCTATATCTATATCTATAAACATGGGGTTTTCCTTTCTCTTTGACCTCCTTAGTTAAGATGCACAATGATGAGATCTCTTTGGTCAAAGGTTATGAAGACTTCAGTAACTTTTCCCCTAATTCCAAATTGGTTTTCAGAATGGTTTGGTCAAGTAATTTGAAATTTTCAATGGCATCTCAATACTCTCATTATCCTTATATTGTCTTAAGAATCCACTTCATTGACCTTTTTGGGTGTCGTTTCCAGTACAAAAATCATTCTTCTTGGCAGAGAACACAAAAATTGAGCAGCTTTTCTTTCCTTCTATAGTCAGCTATCTTTGTCTCATCCACCTCAAGCAGTTCTCAAATCTTTCCTTGGATCTTCCTTTTTCTCTCAATACAGATTAAAAGAGATCCTCTACTTTTTGTTGTCTTTATCTAGCTTCAGCTTGTTCTGAGTTTTAGCATGTCTGATATAATTTTTATAGTATTATGCTCTTAGACTCATCCTTTATTACCAGTCCTTGCTTGTTCACTAAGTGAATACAGTATCTGGCAGACAGTGGGCATTTCTAGATGCTTGTTGTTTGAGTGATTGATAGCTTCCAACTTCTGTACATATTGTTTTAATAATCTATGTTGGTTAGTAAGTCCTATATGTATCCACATTAGTCTTTTTATATAATTCAGCCCCTCCTTTTTTTCCTCATAGGAATTTATATTGTTAGAATTTCTTTCTTTGAGTTTCCCATTCCTCCTGGGCTAACTTCCCCTACAGAATTTTAGTCTAGGAGTTACTATTTATCCTTTATCTTATCACCTCAGAATTTCCCATCAATTCAAGTCCTGTTATGTGTTCAAGAATCAGATCTAGAAAAAGAAATTTCCCTCTTGCTGGTTCCTCCATTTTTTAAAGAATGAATTTTTTAAGACAAGTTATGAAGCTATTAGCTGTTCTGGTTTTTTTTTTTTTGGTGGGAGGAGAAAGAGAGAGAGGGGAGGAGAGAGAGGGGAGAAAGAGAGAGAGAGAGAGAGAGAGAGAGAGAGAGAGAGAGAGAGAGAGAGAGAGAGAGAGAGAGAGAGAGAACTCTTTCAGGAAATATTTGGATAATTGAAACTCTCCCATTATTGCAATATCTATTTTTTTTTTGTGCCAGGCTAGTAATCACTTTCCTGAGGATATTTATATCTGTTTCCTCTTTCTGTCCAGGTGGGCCATAGTGTACTCTAATAGGAAACTCACTTCTACTTCTCTCTTCTATTTATTTTTACCCCAATTCTCTCCACAATGCCTCGCCCCTCTGATTCCTGGATTTCCTCACCTAAGTATACCTTATTAGTATACAATTATACAATGGTGGGGCAACTAGGTAGTACGGTGGTTAGAGTGCCAGACCAGGAGTTGGAAGGAGCTGGGTTTAAATCTGGTCTCAGATACTTCCCAGCTTTGTAATCTTGGGCAAGTAACTTAACACCAAAAGTCTAGCCCTTGCCATGTTTTTGCCTTGGAACTGAGATTGAGTATCAATTCTAAAACTGAAGGTAGGGGTTTTACTGTTTCTCTCTCTCTCTCTCTCTCTCTCTCTCTCTCTCCCTCTATCCCACTTTTATCTATACTTAATCCTGAGACCTTTATGTTCAAATTTGTCTCCTGATATTAGCATCTCCTATGCTTAAAAGTTTAGCTAATTGTATATAGATATTAGAATTTATGGGTTTTATCCCTTGTTTCTGGGATTTTGTTTTCTATATACTTATGCATGCCTCAATGGCTATTTCTCTTCCTTCATTTTAGTTGAATTTAATTGTAAATAACATAGTCATCTTTTAACATGGAAAACTAAGCCTTTTTCATGCAATCTTGCTCAAGGATAATGATTTACAGTTAGGTATTGTAAACTAAACCAGGGGTTGGTCACACAGGTTTCAGATTAGCCAGGCTTTTCCCTTCCTCCTTCCTCCTTTATCCCCATAGCTGTCAATTAGACATCTCCACTGGGAGAAAAACCATGAATCTTGAACTAGTTATTATTTCTTTTTATTTGCTTGGACCATCCAAGCTATCCTCCATTATTGGTAGAAAATTTGAAATGTTCATTTTCCTAAATGATTCGAGTCCCTCATGTGCCTGACCCCACAACCTTACACAATACCCAACTAACTAGCTATTCTGGTAACTTATGCCCAGTGTCCTCAGTTGGCCAGAACAAATGAGTAACTTCTCACCCTTCCTCAGGTAGTAGCCTGTGAAGCTTAGATGATGACTTTCATTTGGAAAGTCCCTGGTGCATTCCTATTGCTTTCCTCTGGCTAAGGCCCCTGATGAGATGCTCTACTCCTGCTATTATATGCCTGATATCTTAGTGTTGCAGCACCCAGACAGCCACCCTAAGCTGCTCTAAACCCAGCTGGGATGTGTCATGGGGCTCTACCCTAAGCCAAAATAATCACTTTAGTTTAAGCTAAAGCTACCACCACTAACAACAACTTGCCTAAAAGCAACATTTTTTGCTATGAATCTGATTCTTAGAATTTTACTGAGGTTGTAACTGTGATTAAGAGCCAGTAGTCTTAGGTTGAGAGAAGAAATGACTCCTTTGTTTCTCTTTCTCCATGGGGCAGCAGAGTCTATACTGGGGAAGAGGATATTAAACTTATGATTCTAAGTAGTTTAACCAAGTAAGGACAGATTTAGTTCAGTTTCTGGATCAATCATTTATGACGTGCCTGCTGTGTGAAAGGCAATGTTCTATCATGGATATTTGCCCCTCTTGGAGTAAAGGAAGCTTATGTTCAAGTAGTGCCTCTGATACAAACTATCTCTTTGGCCATGAGCAAGTCACTTAAATTGTCAAAGACTCCTAATTTGCTAGAGTACATTGGTGTTTGGAATTTCTGTGCTTAGAAGTTACTGTATCTGAAGTTCCCCATACCAATGACATCACAAGTCTGGACAAGAAAGGAGAGGAAAGAAGAGGAAGCTACAATACACTGTATATTGAGGATGCAAAGATAAGATGTTATTTACTCTATGCCCTTAGTGAACTTAAATCCTACACTTACCCAATATCTAAACTTTAGGTCTGGGATTCTGGAGTTACCTAGAAGCATTTAGGTACAGTAGAAAGGGGCCTGGATCTGGGTTCAGAGGGCTTGGCTTCAAAGCCTTATGAAACTTCTTACTACATATGTAACTTGGGCAAATGATATCCTCTGGGTTTTAGTGATCTCATCTGTAAGATGAAGAGTCTAGACTAGACAACATCTAAAGTCCCTTTCAGCTCTAAATCCTATGATCATGGGAACAAAGGAGAACTGATCAAGGAAAAGTTTATTTATAGAATCAGATTTCTGATAATTATCATATTTTTATCACTGAATGCCTTTCTTTTTTTTTCTCCTTCCTTCCAACCTTCTCTTCCCTTTCCATCTATATTCAAAAGGATCACCAAACCATTTCCTGTTAAAGGTATATGCGCCCCTTTCCTTCTTTAAATCATCCTCCAGATGAAATGCCAGTTATCAGTGTTGGTTTAAATGTCCCATTTGAATGATTTGGGGAGATACATTGTTCTACATTTCAGCAGTGCTGAAGTCTTTGTACCTACAAACTAAATTCCTGGCAACCCAGAAGGCTTGAATCACATAGCCAGGAGAAGCCTCAAGGCCCTTTACCCAATATCAAGTTAGTTCTCTGTCCTCCTTGGTTTTTCTCTCCCTGGAATGTTAGAGTAATTGACTCCATAGCCCCTTCAGAATGATTCCAGCACATTCTGAAGGGGATTCATTCTAGGGGAAACCAGAACAGTAATTCCATTCCCCCTCTCCTCTTTCATGGAATGGACTAGGTTCCCTGCAACTTGTTGGCCACACAAAGCAACATCCTTCTGAAAGACATTACACTGAGTGGGGCTTCTGCAGCCTGCTGCTGGAAGCCAGATGGGGGTTTGATTATTTTTATTGAATCCATTCCTGATTTCACCACATACATATATACATATATACATACATAAATACATACATACATATGTATATGGTGAAATGAAATGAATGAATGAACTGAAATTCACATGAGGATTTGACAGGTGTTTTAAGGAATGTGTGTGGAGGGGGTGATAATAGTACGTAAGTGCCTCCTTTCCTGGAACCTTCCTGCCAAACTTTCAGCAGTAGGAGCTGGAGACTTTTAGCTAATGGGTTCCTAAAGGCTGAACTTTCATTTGGAGAAATGTGTCCTCCAGTGTCCAGTTATTAAAGATGTTATGTGCCTATGTGTTTGGGTCATGGTTGTGGCAGTATAGGTAACACTGGGATGTTGATTTTATTTTTGTCCCCTTTCCTGATTCAGAGAACAGTAGTAGTGACCAGAGGCAAGCCTGTAAGAAACACGAACTCTATGTCAGCTTCCGAGATCTGGGATGGCAGGTAAGCCCATCGCCCTCAAGGCTGAGTGATCATGGGTCCACAGGTAACATTTCTGGGACCTCTATAGAGGGGAGTCATATCATCTCTACACTGTAATTGTATGGGTTAGACCCCTTGGCTTCAGCCTATGCTATGGATGGGTTGCCACCTTTCTTGACTGATATGAATGTGGCCATGGGGAAAAACACTGAGTCTGTGCTCCACTTGAGAGAAGTGGCTTCTGTTCACAGGAGTGAGAAGTGTTATCTTTTGCAAGAGGAGGTCTTTCTGAATCAAGAGGGTTGCTGGCCTCATATAATGGCAGAACCAATGCTGAGTACATCAAGTAACCATTGTTTATGAGGGACTGATAAAGATATCAAGGAAAAAATAAATTGTGGTCTCTGCCTTCCAGGAGCTTCTAATACAGTGATGGCGAACCCATGGCATGGATGCCAAAGATGGTACACAGAGCATTCTCTCTGGGCATGTGGCCATCCTCCTTGCCTCCAGAGTTTGTTACTGGAAAGGCAGAGAGACTTGAGTGGAGCTGCTCCCCTCCCCCTCTCCACTGTGCCTGAGGACATTTTTTCACATCCCCTGCCCCTTTGCCCAACAGCCCAGTGGGAGTGCACAGGGGTAAGGTGGACAGCTCATAGGCAGTAGAGCTGGAGGGGAGCAGAGTGCTTGGGCCACTCCTTCTCCCTCTCTCCACTTGATGAGGACATTCCCCACTTCACCCACCCCTCCACCCAGCAGCCCAATGGAGGACTTTCTCCCTCCCCTGTGTGGGGTAAGGGGGTGAGGGGGACACAGCACTTAGTCTGGGGTCTGGGGTGGGGGCAGGGCCTGGCACTCCATCTCTAAAGGGTTCACCATCACTGTTCTAATCTAATGGGGGAGTCATATGAAATATGAGCAAAATTAGTCAATAGAAACATGTAACCCATCATAGCACATTGGCTTCCCTAGAGCTGTCATCATATTCTCTGCTTTAAGGAGATGTTCATGATGTAACAGGATATCAGAGAAGGTCATGATAAGGAATATTTGGAAATTTCCTCTTTTGAGAAAGGACCAAGACTTCACTGAATTCCATATTATAGTGCACATTAGTCCACCACTTAGCAGTCCTGCTTGTAGATTAGTGCAGGAGAGAGGTTCCTAGAATGGTGGAAGCCAAGTGAGGGTGACATAGCATTCTGATTGAAGAAACAACTTGAATGACATTCTGTGTCTAGCCCAGACCTTCTTTGATTTTCTCATTACTCAGCATCTGTTTCTCACTGATATAGAATGACACAGTATGATGCCCTTGGAATTCATCTTCCCAATTAGATCACTAGAGGCAAGAAGCAGTGTCTCCTGCTCTTGCATTAAGACTAGCAAATGGAAGGTACATATCATTGTGATGTTTCATTCTGTCTTCACCTTCCCTATGAGTTATTAAACAAATTCTTCATGACATATCTCTGTTTTCTCCAGGACTGGATCATTGCCCCTGAAGGTTATGCAGCCTACTATTGTGAAGGAGAATGTGCTTTTCCCTTGAATTCTTACATGAATGCCACAAACCATGCTATTGTTCAGACACTGGTAGGTTTTCCATCATCATAAGCTTGCTTGCTATTGGAACTCCATTCCCGAGTAAGCCCAATTGGTTGAAAATCAGCCTGCAATTTTGTACTAGATGGATAGACTGTCTTGCCTCTTATTTTGAAGTAATAAAGAGCCTGTTCTTTGAGGAAATGCAGGGTTGTATTTAGAGTAAAAATCAGCATGAGGTTAATTGTTCTTTGTTGTAGGTATTAAGAGGGAACTAAATTTGACTCTTTGAAGGTGACCATCTGCTGGTCTAGATTTTCAGTGAAAGATCAAATTGATGGCCATGTCCTTGTCAAAGTACTGCAATGATTCTGCTCTCAATGCCGTGGCCATGTAGCCATGCTGGCCTTGGAGCTTCTTGGCTTTGAAGGTTTAAAAGGAAGTGATAAATGGCCACACTCCATCTTTGCCTCTAGAGACTGGGGTCTTTGTTTTGACTAAGCCAGTGGAGAGATGTCTGAACAGCATTCATTCATTCAACAAACATTCATTTGGTATTGTAAGATTTAAATTAATATCAATAACTTCAAGTATTATGTTTTATAAGATTTATTAGTAATCACTTAAAGTAGAAGAAATAAAAAATAGAAGTACAAAGCTTAAGTATGACCACATGAGTAAACTTTCCTGCCAAACTCTCCCCACCAGCCTCCATAGCCATGTTCCAAGAAAAAGAGAGAGAGGGGCAGGGTTACACCAGAACATATCCTCCCTATGTTAGCATGTAGCATAAACACATAAATAGGATGCTGGGTAAGAGAATCCTGAGGAGCAAATTCTATCCATACTGTATCTACTGGATTCAGATCACTATGTGAAACAACAGGAAGAGACAGAGTTTTGGTAATACTGTGAGTTCTTACATGCTTGGAATTACAGTTTACGAAAAACATAAAACAATCACAAATGAATAATATAATATCAAGAAGAAATATTATAGTCTACACTGTTACATATGATAGAAAGCTTAGTATGATAGAAAGGACCTTGGATTTAAAGTCAGGGGACTTGGATTTGTATTCTGGCTCTGCAATTTACTATTTTTAATTAGTCATTTAAACTTCTCTCAGTTTTAATTTCTTCCTCTGTAAAATAAAAGATTCATATTTGAACATCTCTAAGGTTCTTTGCAGCTCTAGATTTAATTCTATAACACCCTATCTAATAAATAATAAACATATTTATCTCATATATTAGAATATTCAAATTATATGTCAGAGAGGAGGAAGAGTGGAGGAATAGGTCATCAGAAATGAATAGACTGAGGGGCAGCTAAGTATCTCAAGTTGAGGAGTTAGAATATTGGAGAAATTTTTAGCTCCTTAGCATGAAAACAAGAGTTGAGATACAGAGGGAGACTGTGAATCAGTCAATGAACTCATTGAGAAAGGAAGAAAAATGTCTTAGGGCCTGGTAGATTATGGTCACCAGGAAATGAATTAGGTGATAAATGTGGATATCATAAACCTCAAAGGAGAGAAGAAAGCAGAAGTTCTAAAGGAGAGGGGATAGGAGAGTGAGTCAGCGTTGAACCTAGAGTTCACAGAGGGGAGTAATCGGAGATAAGGTCAGAAAGGTATAGTGGTACAAGATCTTGGAAAGTCTTAAATCCCAGGCAAAGAAACTTTAACCGTACTGGGAAGGCAGTGAGGAGCCACTAAGGAGCTGCTGGATTAGATAGAAGAATTATTCTTCTGGCTTTATTTGGAGGATGTATTGGAAGGGTAGAGAGTAGATCTGGGAAAATTCCTTAGCAGACTAATGCAATACTTTTGGAAGGCAATTTTCAAGTTAGGGGAAGAGAGAACCCATTGTTCCACGTGAGTGGGTGGGTTAGAGCTGGGGGAAGGGGATGGAAAGGCTTCAAGTTCAATTACAGAGATTGTGTCAGTGGGCAGCATCTACTGGGAAACTTGGGTTCTGAGTGGTATTCTGAGTAGCCCGCATCAGGAGATAGGGAGAGTGTGCCCAGGCTCGTGTCCAGCCTGAGCTGGTTAGCTCTGTTGGAGTTGCTGAGATTCACTGATACAAAAGTTATACAATACTGAGTGCTTATTGCATACTTAGCCTCATACTAGGAGCACAGGATGCTGAAGAACATCTCCAGGAGTTTAATCTAGCTGGAGAGATATTACAGACACATGAAACAATTAGCAAGGAATACAAAAAATGTTATATGATTTAAGTTTTGAGTCATGAGGCTTAGAGAAGGGGATGAAAATCAACCCAACAGACATTTATTAAGCACTTCTAGTATGCAAAATACTAAGATAGGCACAGGGAAGGATATAAAATTAAAGCACCATCCTTGACCTTGTTGAGCTAATAGTCCCATAAAGGGATTGATACATATACAAATTGCATGTATTATTGTCATTTCTATTTTAGTTAAAGTGCATGAGAGATACAAACTAACTATGTGTGGTCTGAGGAAACAATGACTTTATGACATTGTGGGGAAGAGGTGGGGGGACCAGTAGAAAACTTCATGAGAGAAGTAGCAGTTGGAATGAACTTGAAAGTATATGTAGGAATTCAATAGGTGTAAGGATTAAAGGAGAAGGACTTCCCTATAGAGGGAACAGTATTAGGGCAACCAGGTAGCACAGTGGATAGAGTGCCAGATCTGGAATCAGGAGGACCCAAGGTCAAATCTGGCCTCATATACTTCCCAGCTACGTCTTATCTGGACAGATCACTTAACCCCAATTGCCTAGCCTTTACTGCTTTTCTGTCTTAGAATTGATATTAAGACGAAGGTAAGGGTTTCAAAATTATATTTTAAAAAATATAAAGGGAATAGTATCAACAAAGACAGGAAAGTTTAGGTTGTGTTTAAGAGACAGTGAGTCTGGGGGCAGCTGAGTAGCTCAGTGGATGGAGAGCCAGGCCTAGAGATGGGAGGTCCTACGTTCAAATGTGACCTCAGACACGTCCTAGCTGTGTGACCCTGGGCAAGTCACTTAGCCTCTTTCAGTTTCAGTTTCCACATCTGTAAAATAGGAAAACTAATAGCACTTACCTCCCAGGATTGTTGTAAGGATCAAATGAGAACATTTATGTAACGTATTTTGCAAACCTCATAGCACTACAAAAATGTTAGCTCTATTATTCAGGGCCCAGGCCAAGTCTTATCTTTTCCAGGATGTTGCCTAGCCCTTACCACTCTTCTGCCTTGGAAAAAATACATAGTATTGATTCTAAGACAGAAGGTAAAGGTTTTTAGAGAGAGAGAGAGAGAGAGAGAGAGAGAGAGAGAGAGAGTCAGAGAGAGAGAGAGAGAGACAGAGAGAGAGACAGAGAGACAGAGAGACAGAGAGAGAGAGACAGAGAGAGAGAGAGAGAGAGAGAGAGAGAGAGAGAGAGAGAGAGAGAGAGAGAGATAGTGAGTGGTCTAATATGACCATGGCATAGAATATTTACAAGGGAATCATTTGAAGTAAGGTTGGAAAAGTTTATGAGAGTCCCGAATGCCAAACTAAGCAGCTTGAATTATTTCCCCTGCTTAAAAGTCTCCAACGAATACCTGTCATCTACAGAGTAAAGTCATGCCCAGATCTGTGCAGTGTTAGATCATTCAGACAGTGATGTAGAAAGATGAATTTGAAAGCAGTGAGGGTAGAAGAAGGAAGTTGATGAGACAGTCCAGATTGGTGGTCTTATAACCTCTAATAGAATTTTGGCAGTCAAAACAGAGATGTATGAAAAAGATTCCTGAGGTAGAAGATATGTGACTTGTTATTAACTGAATGAAAAGTAAAATAGAGGGGCGGCGGTAATACATTGGGTAGATTGCCTCATCTAGAGTTAGGGGGACCTGGGTTCAAATTTGGCCTCAGACACTTTCTACCAGTGTGACCCTGGGTAAATCACTCAACCAGTATTACCTAAACCTTTTTGCTTTTCTGTCTTAGAATTGATACTGACAGAAGATAAGGGTTTTAAAAAAAAAAGGCAAGCTAGGAGGATGAGTCAAAGACAACATGAAGGTTTCAAATAAAGGACAATAGTGGTGAAGGGTAACTTCCTGGAAAAGATAAGATTTGGCCTGGGCCCTGAATAATAAATAGAGCTAACATTTTTGTAGTGCTATGAGGTTTGCAAAATGCGTTACATAAATGTTTTCATTTGATCCTTACAACAATCCTGGGAGGGAAGTGCTATTAGTTTTCCTATTTTACAGATGTGGAAACTGAAACTGAAAGAGGTTAAGTGACTTGCCCAGGGTCACACAGCTAGTAAGTGTCTGAGGCAGGGCTAGACTTGGGTTTTTCTGATTCCAGTGTTCTGTCTGCTATTAGGGAATGTATTCTGTAGGGAAAGAGTGGAAGCAGGAAAAAATATGTTCTATTCTTGGAAGATCAGTTTGTGGTCCTTATTTGATAGCACCAGGAATTATTTGAATAATTACAATGAGATGTGATTATGAAGGGTTTTCAAAGACAATCTGAAGAATTCAGTTTTGATGGGGTAGGAAAATGGGAGCCATTGAATGTTTTTGACCAGAGGAGCAATGTGATAAAAGTGGAATTTAGATAAAATTTGTGAGAGTGGTAAATACTCATCACTCAAGATTTCCTAAGTATCTAGCATAGTCCCTTACACATATTAAAGTGTTCAGTCAGTGTTTGCTGAATTCTCCAAATGACCACTTGTTGCTAAAATTGAAATGTGGTTCAAATTTTTTTTTAATACCGTACTAATTCACTTACTGCATTGACAGCTTCTTGCCCTTCTTTCTCCATCCTAAGCCTATCCTTGTCATTGGTCTAAAGGAGTAGCCAAATTGGGGAGAGTAAATAAGTCAATATAAATCCACTTCTACTGCTAAAATCCCCAAACTAATAATAAATCTGTTTAAAGCCTATGGAAGAAGAGGAGTTGTTTTTTTTTTCTACCTCACCAGGTAGAAAATGTTTGTGGACAAGGCTTTGGTAGTAAATGAACAAGCAGGACTCTTTTTTTTTTAACCCTTGCCTTCCATCTTAGAATCAATACTATATATTGGTTCTAAGGCAGAAGAGTAGTAAGGGCTAGGCAATGGGGGTTAAGTGATTTGCCCAGGGTCTCACAGCTAGGAAGTGTCTGAGACCAAATTTGAACCCAGGACCTCCCATCTCTAGGCTGGTTCTCTATCCACTGAGCCATCTAGCTGCCTCCACAAGTAGAACTCTTTATGGTTTATGTGCCACTTCTTTAGAACTTCATTCTCAAAGAGTTATAGTTGTAAGGGACCCAGACGATCATCTAGTATAACTTCTCATCCAGTATAGTCACCCATTACAATAATCTTGATCTTTAACCAGACTGGGCTTGAACATTTTCAGTGTCCAGGGGGTTACTGCCTTACAAATTATCCTGTTCCTTTTTTCTACAACTTGAAAAGGTTATTTCTCCTAATGAACTGAAAGCTGCCCCTTTGCAAAAGTTCTACCTGTTGGTTCTAGTTCTGACTTCTGGGGTTTTAGCAATATTAGACATCTAGATATATTAAGCAGCTTTTATCTCTCCCCCCCTGCCCCTTAGTCTTCTCCTGAAGAGGCCCAGAATATCTTTGGTTTCTTCAATCATTTCTCACATTGAATGATTGTCAGACCTTTTAGTTGTCCCATTTTCCTTCCTATGGATATTTTCCCATTTGTAAATTTAATGTAGGACTCAGAATTCTAATCTCAGGACTCCAGATGTGGGTCAGATCAGAAGGAGATATGGCTTTCTTGTTCTAGCTGCTCTCCAAAAATGGATATCCCATGTTATTCAATGCAGAAGTCCAGGGTTTAAAAAATAAAAGCCTCCCCCTGTTTTATGTGTAAATGATGCCTGTAGGAGAAAAGAATCAAGAATGCTTCTAAGAAGAGACCATCTTACCCTTCTTTTTCTTTCTCTTCCTTTCTAGGTTCATTTTATAAATCCAGAGACTGTGCCAAAACCTTGTTGTGCTCCGACCCAACTCAATGCCATCTCCGTCCTCTACTTTGATGATAGCTCCAATGTCATTCTAAAAAAATACAGGAACATGGTCGTCCGGGCCTGTGGTTGCCATTAGGCTTTTATCAGTTTAGCCTCGGGTTTCATATCTTCTTGTGCTGCAGAAGAAACTCTGTTGTGGATCATTTGGCAAAGAGCTGGGGCCTTCCACAACACGTCCTTTTGAGAGGAACCACACTATGCTGCCATTTTCAAGGGTGTGGTGTATGTCTTGTGTGTGTGTGTGTGTGTGTGTGTGTGTGTGTGCATGTGTGTAAAAGGTGTAGGGATGATTGAGCAAAATCTTAAGGGCAAGTTGGCACAAGACAAACAAAGCGGTCTTACTGAAAATCTGGCCACAGCAATTGGCTTCTGAGTCTCAACCCAAAGATGACTCACTCTCCAGGGGTAATTATGAACGCCCCTTCATCGAGGCCACCCAGCAGGGTAGGGGTGTGTGTGTCTGTGTGTGTGTCTTTGTGTGTGTGTGCGGGTGTGCACGTCTATATGTGCTTAGTAAGAATGACTTGGAAGTTCCTGTAATAAAAGTCATAATAAAACGAATGAATGAAAAATGGTTAGGATGTTAGATACATTTCCTAAACAATTTATCCCAATTCCCTTATTTACCCCAACTTCATAAACAGAAGCTGTGGCTGGGTATCGGAGGACCCTGAAATCCCGGGAAGGTCTTGACATTTGGCTCACAAGAACAGAAAGCACGCATGGGTTTACTCACTCAAAATACAAGTGGGTATAAGGGGGAAATGAATTTCCACTCTGGGGGATGTGTTGACATTGATTGGAGAAGGAAAAATCCAAAGTAAATAAACTCCAAAGGACGTGTTCACTTTCTGAATTTGTGTTGTGTGTGCCAGAGATTAAATAGGCATGTTAAATACCAGCAGTAATCTGATTTGCTATTGTGGGGGGGAAATTGTTTAAGTCTGAAATCAAGAGGGGCCAGGGAGATAAGTGGCAAATCACTTCTGTGATTCGGAACTTTGGGGGATACACCCAATGTTTGAACTCAAAAATCAGCTCTGAGAAGCCACTGCCAGGTCCCCATATCAGTGGCCTCTGAGCTCCCTTTTTGAGATTTAGAAAATTGTTTCTGAATCTGGAGTCTAGTGAAGGTCCTTGTGAGAGGCAACTTCCATTATGTATGTAAATTACCCAAACATGAGGTTCCATTGACACACATTGGGAGCCCATCTCAGCAAAGGATTTGCTTTGAAAATGTCTGGGATATTTGAATATATTTAGTTCATGCTTAAAATGATTTCCAGCCTGTAAACTAGACACAAGGTTAACCTGCCAGGCTGAGTAACAAAGGAGAATAAGGGCCTCTCCTTTGCAGGTGAGGGTGTAGTGTACCCATCAAACATGGCTTTGTGAGTGTGGTATGCCATCCTGAAATCAGAAATTCAAGGCCATGGTTTCGTCAGTCTTTGCCTGTCTCTTCTGATTAGTTTCTTGATGTTAAGGGACTGGGGTGGTGGGGAGGAAAAACTCAGTGCCTTTTTAACCTTCAAAGTGATGGTTCAAATCTGTACCACGTGCCTTATTAAAATTGTTTTGAGCCAAACTTGCAAAATATTAAGAATTTATCCGGTGGTTCTTATATCTCTCGTAATGAGAACAAAGGACAAGTTTATCTCAGATCGAGTCATATGGGGACACTGAAAAATAAATACTTATTTCAAGGTTGAACAAACTTTTGTTCATCCCTCAGCTAAGTTGGCTTCCAGGAATATCGGGCTTCCAGTCGCCTGCTGCTTCCCAGTAGGTCAGGCTGAGATGCTCCATCAATTGTGGGCAGGATATTCTGTTCAGGCTTGGCTGAGGACTTTAGGGTCACAGTGTGTGTTGGCTTTAGGCATAAGTGGCCCCACAGTCAGTACTGTCTCAATCCTTTACCCAGCCCAGGTTTCTGTGGCTGCTGGGTTAGCTTACTTGTTTGTTTGTACATTTTAAGTGTAAATAGTTGTCACAACAGAAAAATTATTTATTTCCATCCCAGTTTCCTCTTTAATCACTTGTTCAGGAAAATGATTTTCATCTCTTTAAACACTTTTTTGTTTCCTTATTTAAGAAAATATTTATTTTAACAGTTGGACAGATATGTACACTTCTGTTTTTTTCTCTCCTTCCAATAGAGCAGTCCTTAGAGAAATTTTGTACAAAAATAGAAAAATAAAGCATTTTGACTTTTTACTGCAAAGAAGCTTGATTTGTGATCATTTCCCCCTAAACCTGGCCTTTGGACTTAGGAGGTAGGTGATATATAGAGGAGAATGGTTCCATTTTCCAACTAGTATGGGTCCTTAACCTTTTTTTGTGGGATGTACCTTTTAGCATCTTGGAGAGGCTTTATGGACCCTTTCTCAGAATGTTTTTAAATACATGATCTAAAACAAAAATACATGAAACCAATTAAATCAAAATCCAGTTATAAAAAACATTTCTTTCTTTTTTTCTCTTTTTAAGCCCTTACCTTCTGTCTTAGTATTATTTCTAAGAAAAGCAGCAAGGGCTAGGCAATCAGGGTTAAGTGCCTTGCCCACGGTCACACAGTTAGGAAATGTCTGAGCTCCTCTCATCTCCCAGTCTAGTGCTCTATGTACTGTGCAACCTAGCTGTCCCTTCTTAACATTTCTTAAAAATCTAGACCCCAAATTAAGAATCCATAGTATGGTGCCAGGAGTCAGAAAACCCAAATCATGGATTTCTCATTTGGGCAAGTCATTTAACCTCAATTTTCTCATTTGGAAAATGGAAATGATGGTGTTTGCCATACCTGCCTAATGGATTTTTGAGGCTCCAGTATTTGAACTCTTCCTAAAAAATGCTTTATCAATGCACTGCTGATCCCTGCTTCTGCTTGCTTCTGTCAGTACTAGGCTCTTTCTACTCCACTTCAAAAGTGAATGAGCACTTGTCAGTCCCAGAAGCAGCTGTTTTGGGTCTCCTGTACAGAAGAGATTGAACAAAACAAAATGAAACAACAAAAAACTCTGAATGTTTGGTAGGTTTGACTACAAAGATCCTTGATTGAATTATAGTGCAGCTGTCAGCAGCTGTTTTCAAAGAAGAAGGGGGTAAATTAGTTCTGTTTACTGCTAACATAGTCCAGAGATTTAGTCATCGCAATAAAATTATAGAGGCACAAGAAAGGAAAAAACAACAACAACAACAACTCTGAAGCAACCATCACCAGAGAGCTGACATTTCTAATGTGGATCATTAGAGCATATTTCAGAGATGCTGCTGGCAGAAAGCTCTCCCTCTGTGTGGATATAACAGGCATTTCCACGGAGGCAATATCTTTGTCTAAATGTAGACTTAAGACAACACCAAAACTTGAGGCATAGAATAATATTTGGGGTTTCCAGAGGCTTTGAAGGGTAAGTCAAAGTCCCCTGATTGATGTTAACAAAACTCCTGACCTGAAGAGGTGGGAAATGGTTGTTGGGTTGAAGGACTCCCTCTGGCAAAAATGATCCAGCTATCCTTCCCTGACAAGTTCCAGCCATTTAGATTCAGGACTAATTTTTCCTATTTGTTTATCCGTAGAGTCATTGAGGCTTTGTTTGTCGTTTTTCCTGAAGAACAGGCCTTTCTGGCCTTGTTTCCTCACATATATTCCTTTAACCACTTTGCCCTTTGTTCACATTCTATCATCTCTCCCCTCCTTTCCTCCTCATCTTGGAATGATCTCACATTTCCCTTCTCTCTTTTCATTTTCTTCCCCAACTCCCCCAGGATCTACTAATCTCTTCCTTTTCTAAAAGCTTATTATATTGGATATTGCCTAGTTTGCTTTTAATTATTCTCCAGGTATTTTTGCCTGTGAGTACTCTTTCCTCTATCAGAAACATCAAACACACAGCAGGGCTTTCAAATTGTACATAAGGATACTTGTGGCTACATATAGATAGTTTCAACATGTAGTGTTATCTATATCTTATTGTATTTTAATTTAGTTTAAGTATTCCCCAGTTACTTTTTAATCTGGTCAAGTACACTAGAGAGTGTTACAGGCACATGTAAGCTGGTGTTTGATACCTGTTCTGGATTCTAGTTCCTTGAGGACAGAGTACTTTGCCTGGAATACATGCCAAGCATCCAAAGACTTGGCTTCCTAGACTTAGACCTGAACTTAGGTTTACAAATTTAGATCTGAAAGGAACCTTGTCAGGGAAAACAAAGATCAGAGGTAAGAGAAGAAAGCATTGTAGGCATGGGGAACAGCCAAAGTAAAGGCACATAATGGGAGAAGGGGTATCATTTTCCAGAAACTGAAGTAAGGAAGTATGGCAGGGTTGAAGAGTGAGTGGGATAAAGTATGGGAAGACTGGAAAGACAGGAAGCTACCACTATGATATTGGGTGGTAGGATAGGTAAAAAACTCATGCCCTTCAATTTTTAGCTATCTGACTGGTCTATGACAATTAGGTGTCTCTTTGAGGGACGTCCAGAACTTTCAAATCTATTTTTATTATGCATTCATTGATTAAAAAACAAAACAAAACAAAAACTTCTTACTTTCTTCTTTTCAATCAATACTAAGTATTATTTCCAAGGGAGAAAAGGGGTGAGAGCTAGGCCATTGGGGTTAAAAGTGACTTGCTCAGACTCACACAACTAAGAAGTATCAGATAAAATTTGAACCCAGGATCTTTCTTCTCTGGGTATGACTCTTAATCCACTGAGCCACCTAGCTGTCCCACATTATTGATTTTTGAGAGAGTTTAGAACAAATAAGTATCTACCAGACTAAAGTGCAAAGAGAATCAAGTTGAAATGAAGATATATGAATTTGAATTTCATAGGCATCTAGGTGGTACATAGATAAAGCCAAACTTGGAATCAGGAAGTCCCAAGTTTGAATCTATCCTCAGACACTTACTAGCTTGTATGATTCTGGGCAGGCCACTTAACTTCTCTCAGCCTCAGTTTCCTCATCTATAAAATAGGGATAATAATAGCATGTAACTCCCAGGGTTGTTGTGAGCATCAAATTGAGATAGCATTTTAAAAGTGCTAAGTCACTTAAATTCTTGCCCCCTCCCTTCAGTTCCACACTGAACTGCTTGTGAGACTATTTGGATAACCTACAGGAATTTCAAGCTCTGTATATACCAAGCACAACTCATATTTCCCTCTAAACCCTCCCCTTCCCAGATTTCCCAAGTTCTATGGAAGGTTCTATCATTCTCTAAGGTTCATAAACTGAATCATCTTGAACTCTCTCCTCTCTTTTACTCCTAGATCTCTATCTGGTCAGTTACCAAAGTCTTGATGAGTTGACCCTTATAAAAACTTTTACATCTTCCCCCTTTGGACCTAATACTAATTCGAACCCAATTGCTTCCTGGGTTATCGTAACAGTCTACCAGCTGATATTCCTGCTTCTAAGGTCTCCCCTTTCCAAAAAATTTCTCAACACAGTTGCTAAATAAGGAATGACTGGTGATTTCTCTTTCTAAGGTATGATGTAAGTTAAGTATTTCCTTGCTCAAAACCTTCAATGGTTCCCTACTAAGCTTAAGAAGAAAATGCAACTGTCTTTTACATCCGTGTATTTATGGTTTTAGTTTGGGGTTTTGGTTATGTATGAGTGTGCTCTTTCAACAATGACCAATATGGAAGTGTGTCATTTTACGTGATGATAAAAATAAAATTTTTAAAAAGAAGAAGAAAATGAAACTGCTCAATTTGAGGTTTACCAGCCTCCTCTATCTAGCTTCTACCTCCATTTCTAGGCTCATTTGACACTTATTTCCCTACATCTCTTATGTGTTTCAGTCTAACTGACTCAACCTTGAATTCAACATCACATTTCCCTATTTTCCTGAATTTGCACCAAGTGTCCTATATGCCTAAAAAATACTGCTTCCTCCCCTCCATCTCTCTCTGAATCCTTAACTTCCTTTAAGGTTCAGTTCAGATACTCCCTACTCTATTAAGCCTTCCCTGATTCCCCCTCTCCACCAGTTGATAGTGGTTCTTTCCCTTCTCAGATTGCTCTTTTTGTAGACATGCTTTGTGGACCTCTCATCCCCTCCAAGAAGCATTACTCTTGAAGACAGAGACCAGTTCGTTTTGTTCTCTTTAAATCCCTAGCACTTCACAGAGTGATTTGCACAATTGCTAAATTGAGTTAATTTCAGTGTGGGTTAAGTGATCATGCTGAAAGTTTAACAATAGTTTTGAAGTTGAAACTGGCTTCCGCGTGCCCCTCATTTAAGATGAGTCTTGCTTTATACAGCAGAAGTATTCCTGAAAACTGGATGTAAATTTATTTTACTTAATATATAGCTAACATTATATTTATAATGTTATTTATACTTATAACATTATAATAATAGCTAACATTAGTGCCAGGCACTGTGCTAAGTGCAATACAATTATTATCTCATTTGTTATTCAGAACAATTGTGATAAGTGTTATTATTATCCTCATTTTACAGATGAGAAAACTAAGGCAAACAGAGGATAAGTGACTGGCCCAGGGTCATTGAATGTTATTTTGAATGTATTTAGGGAGTTGATTCTTCAAAGGTTGCTTGCAATGAGTCCTTTTATAGTTGTAAGAATCGCCTCCTAATTTAACTTTCACAGCCATCTGAATTCCTACATATTGGGTTTGCTTTAACATGAACTCCACCTGTATTTCACTAGCTAAAGGCCTCTTGAGGGAGGGAGGAGGGGGCTAAGATTACTGCTGATTAATTGTGGACCATGGTTGTAAACCCTTGTTCACTTTTCTCTGGCTAATAAAGTGGACTAAGGTGCCCACAGTTCTGCATTCCATTTAGAATAAACAAAAGCATTTAAAAATTATTTCCTTGTCAGGTCCTACAATGCCTCATCTCTTTTTTCTTCCCTTCAGGTTGGGTTTGGTTTCAGCAGTTCAGGGTTAAAGATGAGAAAATCTAGAATTTCCTGGAACCCTACTGGATCTCTTTTGATACCAGCTCATTTCAGTAGGCTTTTTTAAAAAAAAATCTAGCTAACAATAGTAATTGCAATCACAAGGGCAATTATGTAGCCAATTAACCTGAGTAGTAATTCTTCCAACTCAAGAAGGCAATACTAGCTTGGTGGCAGTTTGAGATTCAGAGCTTTCAAGGGAAGGAAAAGGAATCTCCATCTTCCTTTGGAATATTCTAGGCCTGTGTTGGTGAACCTATGGCACTTATGTCAGAGGGAGCTGCTCCACTCCCCCTCTTCACCATGCCAGAGGACATTTTTCACTTCCCCGCCCCTCAGCCCAGAAACCCAATGGGAGTGCTTCCTCCCTCCCCTGCCTGGGGTAAGGGGGATGGTACACATGTGGCATGAGGGTACAGTTTGGGCACACAGTCTCTAGACTATTCTTTCATGGTCTTCCTTCCCTGGGCATCCCTTGTCACTCTGACCTTGGGAACAGACCTTTCTGAATCTCCTATAACAGTCACAAGTGAGTCTTCTGCAGTACATAAAGGACTTAAAAAATATATTAATAACACCTACTTCCTTTGGTTGGTGTGAAGCTCAAATGAGACAGCATATAAATGCTAACTTATCATCATTATTATTATTTTTAAAACCCTTGCCTTCTGTCTTAGAATAATATTGGGCCCTGGTTCTAAGGCAGAAGAGTGGTAAGGGCTAATCAATGGTGGTTAAGTGACTTGCCCAGGGTCACACAGGTAGGAAGTGTCTGAGGCCAGACTTTAACCGAGAACCTTCTCCTGTCTCTTAATCCACTGAACTACCTAGCTGCTTCCACTAACTATTATTAAAAATATTTTTTTTAAATTTTACTTTGCTATAGTCCTGAAGGAAGAGATAAGTAGAAAGACTTTACAAGTCAGTTCCTAGAAAGGATATAACATTCTGCTTAAAAGCAGAGAACTGTATAGAGCTTTCCCATTTATCTCTTTAGTTAGAATAAATATGTCCTTTCCAAAGTCCAAATCTGAGTTTTAACCTGAGAAATCTGATTTTTCAGTCCAAACACACTCTTTTGCCATCCTGATAAATCTCATCCCTTCCTTGGGCAAATCATGGGTTCATGGAATTCTTGATCTAGAGTTAGAAGGGACCTCTGAGGCTATCATATAGTCCAACCTTCCTCCTTTATATGTGAGGAAATTGAGGCCCAGGGAGGTTAGGTGATTTGTTAAGTGCCACAATGGTAGTAATCACCAGAGGTGGAATTTAAACCTGAATCCTGTCTCCAGAGACAGTGCACTTTATGACGTCGGGCAAATCACCTCTGTTGGCCCTAGTTTCCCCATTCTTCAAATGAGGAGGTTAAACTAGATGACCTCTAGGACTCTGTGATGTCCAAATCCTTTTTTTAATAAAAACTGATCTCTTTTCTCACTCTTATGGTTGTTTTCTTTGCCCTTTGATACCTGGTTTCCTTTTGGCCAATGGATGACTTCTGAGATCCCTTCCTACTCCCAAAAGTTTTGATTTCATTTTTGGGCAGTGTTTTGAGATCATGAACTGAAAACTTCCTCAGGTATATTTGTTAACATGGATTTTTTTCACCTTTATAAGGTCCCACTTTGAAGACTTCCCCAAAAGTCTTCTTCCCAAGCCCTCCTTGTGTTGTAGCCATGACCCTGAATTCTCAAGGGCCATGTCAACAGAGGGCAAGCTGAGGTAGATTCTACAAAGAGAGAATCTGGTTAGTGTATAAGCAGTATCCTTATTATGAACTTGTTATCTCTCACAGTAGAATGTCAGCTCCTTGCAAGCAGGGATTATGTCCTTTTTGTCTTTGTATCCCCAATCCTGGGGCAGACCCATGCTGCACCATTTTTCAGCTACAGCAATTTCAAAGCCCACCCAATAAGATATTTTTCTTGGGATGAGATGGGGAGTGGTGAGGAAGTTACTAGCTGCATCATGGAGAGAGCACTCACACTGACCAAATCATAGACCTTTTAAGTATTGAAACAAATGATGACTTGTAGCCCAGATTTTGTAGCGATTTCCCCCTTTTTCATTGTTCCAAGAAAACAAGTGGCTCTGGGAAGTTAGGAAAGATGAATTTGAGCTTAGATCCTTGTTACACTAGAACACTCTGATTGTTTAATGCCACAAGCAATTCACAAAGGAACAGGCTAAATACTTCCAATGCTCAGGCAGGGGGAAAATGGCTTTGACCATGATTTACAAAGCCCAGAGGTCACCATCTTTGTATTTTACCCTTGCTTGTGCATATCATATTTAATTAAGTTATATAAAAGCTGCATAAAATGGTTTCAATTGCTGAAGAGAACAGAGAAATTACATATTTGAGCTTTGACCCTTTCTAACCAAATCCAGATTTTGGGTCTTTCCATTTTGGGATATTTTATTTGAAATCATCCCCCCCCAGCCCTCTTCCAACTTGACATATCTATGGCAAGTAAGGTGGTAACTTATCCGATACTGAGCAATTGGCCTTCATTAGTCAGGCCAGAGGTCAGGTGGCTTTGTGGCTTGTCTCTAACACTCTTTCTAGGGACTGTGGTCTCTCTTTAATGCCCAGCATTTGTCCTTTTCCCGTTACCTTGATCCTTCCCTTTGGCTTTATTCTAGATTGAAGTCTTAATGGGCTTCAGTTTCTTCATGTGTAAAATGATTTTGGCTGTGGAGTGGATCACCTTTAAGATTCCTTCAAGCTCTAAATCTGTGACCATCTGATCCTATGACTGACTGACAGGATTTACCATAGCTTGCTCTCTGTTGATCTATGACTGATCTCTAAGGTCCCTTCCAGCCCTAAATCCTCTGCTCTCTTAGGTGCTTTCCAAAAGGGTGTATTTACTGGCCTACTTGAGTAACTTTAAATCAATGGGGAACTCAGCCCAGTTTAACTTATTTTGAGCGTTGACAAAGGAACAGATGATGGATGAGTTAATGCTTCCATCACCCCTTGAGCTGTCCCTAAAATAATACCATTAGTCTAGCTTTGCAGGGTTTTTTTTTTTAATCTAAGGAATGAGGCTTCTGTTAACACTGACCAGATTCCCTGTAGAAGCACTTGACTGAGCCAGTAATCGGGGGCAAACGGTTCCATTTCTGATCTAATTCTACCCCCATACACATGCCTTGGCCCAAGCCCAGCCCCAGTGGTTGCATTCCAGGGTATATAAATAGGCTAACTTTTTTGTATATATCAATTGCTAAATACTGTACATGGTGGATGGAGCCCAGCCTGGCAGTCTTTTTGCAGACTGAACACCCACTTAAGTCAATAGAGTTCATAAAAGGGTGATAACCTTCAACCTCTCTCCCTTTCTCAACTCTAAAGAGGTTGAGAGCTGTCAGCCTATGAGCTGCCTTTTTGGTCTGGGATGGAATGCCTCATCAGCTTCTTTTTGCATTTCTTCCTTCCCCTTGCCCCCATCCCATTACCTCTTTCTCCTTTCCTCCTGTATGTTTTATGATAATCCCCGCCAACTAGGAAGAAGAATTCTGACAAATTTTACTTTATAAGGAAAATATGGTTCTGAAAGGTCATGTCTCTATTTTATGTTTTAAATAGAATTCCATTAAAAAGGCCCAAAGGAGGTTTCTTGTATGAAATAAAAGTTCTTTTTATAAAGAGAAGATTCCCTTAGCAGAGTGAATAATCACACCCTTAGATTTGTCTGTTTGCTAACTCCATATTTTCGTGTATGTTTGTTTAAAACAGAGTATGACTGTATTTAAAAACACCCAGACAGTGCACCTGACTGTAGTGGTAGGCCTTACCATCAATAGAAGCCTAAGTCTGTTTTCACAAAGGGAGGAGCTGAAAAAGATGGTTACTGTTGACCAATTGTTGACTCAAGGAAGTGAGGTCTCTTTTTTAAATCCAAAGCTTAATATTCCTTATTTTTCCTTCTGCCTGTTTGATTCAGTGCTAACTTTGATCTAATTTGGAGCACTATTAGTGGTTTCATGGAACACTTTCATTTGATTCATGGCAGAAATAAAATGAGAGCCAATAAAAGTTTTGCAATGGATTTATCATCTATTATTTTAAAAATTTGATTCCAATTAACTTGGTCCACGTATAGAGGCTATAGAGGGATGTGATTTTACTGAGATCTACTTGTCAAATCCAATGGCCTTTTCTCAGTCTTCATTCTCCTTAATCTTTTTGCAGCCTTTAAGCGTGCTGATCCCCTTCTTCTCCTTGATCCTCTCTTCTCTCTAGGTTTTTGAGGAACCATTCTCTCCTGGTTCCCCTCCCACATATCAGTCTCTTTTGTCTATCCTCATACAACTCATGATCTTTGACTATACATTGGGTTCTTTCCAAGCTCCAGTAGATTTAAATGATCAACTCTATGCTAAAGATTCTCAAATCTACCTATCTTGCCCTAATCTCTCTGCTGACTTCCAGTCTTGCATCTCCTACTGCCTTTGACAATATGCCTTTCAGACGTCACAAACTGGTTATTTAGGAGACATCTTCAATGCTATGCATCCAAAACTAAACTCATAGTCTTTCTCCCAAACCCTCCCCCTTTCCAAACATTCCTATTAAAGATGAGGCCAACACCATCCTCCCAGTTCCTTAGGCTTACAACTTAGATGTTATCTTCAGTCCTCAACTACCTCTTATCTCTTTCATCCAGTTGATTGCCAAAATCTATTCATTTCACAATTGAAACATTTCTTGAATGCAACCCTTTTCTCCTCTGAGACTGCCACCATTGTGGTACACTCTTGGAACTTTATGCTTGGACTATTGCAAAAGCCTGCTACGAAGTCTAAATGCTTCAAGTCTCCATCCACCCCAATCCATCCTCCACTCAACTGCCAAAATGATTTTCCTAAAATATTAATATATAATATACTATCCTACAAACGCCACCATTCCTTAAACTCTATCGGCTCCTTATCACTTTAAGGATCAAGTGAAAACTCCTCTGTTTAGCATTATGTCTTATTATCTACCCTCTCTCTCTCTCTCTCTCTCTCTCTCTCTCTCTCTCTCTCTCTCTCTCTCTCTCTCTCTCTCACTCTCTCTCACTTCCTTTCCATGTGCCCTGCAGTCTAATCACACTGATGTCTTTGCTGCTCCATGAACAAGACACTCCATCTCTCTGCTCTAGAAGTTTTTTCAGGCTATTCCCTATTCCTGGATTGCTTTCCCTCCTTATCTCTACCTACCACCTTCCCTGGCTTCCTTCAAGTCCAGCCAAAAATTCCATCTGCTAAAACAAGCTTTTCCCATCCCCTCTTAATTCTAGTACCTTCTCTTCTTTTTAAATTATTTCCTATAGCTTCTTTGCACATATTTGCTTGTTGTCTCCTCTATTAGACTGAGAGCTTTTTGAGGGCAGGAACTTTCTTTTGTCTCTTTTTTGTATCCCTAGAGCTTAACATAGTGCCTGGCATGTATGCACTTAATAAATGTCTGTCAACTGACTGACAAAACTGCTAGTACTTAGGTTTCAGGACATGAAATGAACAGTCTATAAGGGATTTTAAATGTTCCTTTCCACAGGTTCACATCACATTTTCCTTTTAATTGGCAATTGGCATTTGGTTCCCAGAGTTATTCAGAGAAGAAGTCCCCTTTTCAACAATCCAGCATTTTTTGATTTCCTTTCCTGCAGCAAGGAACTGGAGCCTATCCCAGAGGGAAGGGTAGAGGACTGAATTCAGGGAACCTGGATTAAAGAGGAATCAGGTTTCTCTGGAGAAGCTCAGAAGTGGGGTACATGCAGATGCAGTAGGTAAGTAAAAACCAGGCAGCAGGAAGATGACTCTGGATACCAAAGAATACGGTGGATAGGAGAACAGATGCAGGGCCCCATGAAGGAAGCACAATTCTAAGGCAAACTTATTTGCCAGCTGGAGACTATTGTGGTGAAGGTCAATCCTAGACTTACCCAACAAAGTGGTTGCACCCATCTTTGGGGAGCATGTGGGCAGATCCTGACTATGAGTTTCTGAAGGTAAGAGATCAAAACCTCACAATAACAGTTGTTTGCATTCCCTGAAATAAAAGAATCCCCCTTTTCTCCCACCCCCATCCTATAGCAGATGTCTACCTTATACGGAGCACTGAGTTTGTGGACATAAGACAGTTAGATAAGATGTAGGCTCTTCCTTCAAGGAGTGTATACCATGGGAGGGGAGTAAGGCAATTATTAACACAAATGGCTATATTTTCTTTCATTAAAGATGCACAATAGTTTCTGACAAGTGTATCAGAGAATAAAAAAGCAAAGTGCTTTGTGAAGTTTGAGAGAGAAGCTTTACTAGTCACTGGAGATCAGAGAAGACTGACTGGAGGAGGAAGCATTTTAGTTGGATGGCATAGACAAGGAAGGCTAGAGGACAGAGCACCAGACTTAGAGTCAAGAAGATCTGAGTTCAAATATGACCTCAAACACCAGATATGTGATCCTGGGCAAGTAATATAACTATTTATCTCAGTTTCCTCATCTGTAAAATGAGCTGGAGAAGGAAATGGTAAACCAGTTTAGTATCTTTGCCAAGAAAACTCCAAATGGGGTCACAAAGAGTTGGACATGACTGAAAAATAACTGAACAACAGCAATAGATAAGAAGTGAAGAGGTAGGGATGGAAAGGAAGGTATTCCAGGCCTAGGAATAGGAAGAACAAAGGTAAGGAGACAAGAGAAGCCAGTGCATGCTTAGGGGCACTAGTTGAGTTTGGCTAGAGTATAAAAGGCTTAGAGGAAAGTAATATGAAAAAAAGGAACGTTTGGATGATGCTTGGTTGTGGAAGACCTTGAACTCTAAGCAAAGGTATTCAAATTTTATATGAATTAAAAATAAATTAAAATTAGATTTTTATTTTATTTTTTATTTATTGCAATAGGAATTTTGTGCAAAGGAGTGACATATGGATGAATTACAGTCTTAAAAGAAATCTCTTCTTGAAGGAACATTTTAGGAGTTTTGGAGATAGGGAACTGAAAGCAGGACTATTAAGCTAAAGAGAAAATTTTAAAAAGCATTTAAACCCTTGGCTTTTTGCTTCTTATCCAAACTGGGAATCAAGAGTCACTAGTTCCAGCTTGGACTCAGTCACTATCTGTTACCATGGATAAAATGATCCCATCTCCAGGCCTCAGTTTCCACTTCTATAAAATGGGAGGGTAATATGCCCTGAACCAGATGATCTGTAAGGTCCCTCCTACCTCAAATGGTCTACGTCTGTATGATTCTTTCCCTTTTCTCATCATCTCCTTATTTTGCTGCCAGAGGATTTTCTGGATTGCTGGATACTGTGGCCAATCCTAACCACCTATGTGGTATGGGCACACTTGGAGGCCTGCTGCATTTAAAAATGTGGTGACTTGACCACTTAGCCAAAAGCCAAGAGGATCCAACTCTCAGCTCTCTTCTGAAAACCACATAACCACCTTTCTTTGTGGAGAATAGGAAAGCAGCATTGAACAGAATGGCCCTTGCCTGAGCTCCTCTTATGTATAGGTTCCTTCCTTCCTTCCTTCCTTCCTTCCTTCCTTCCTTCCTCCCTCCCTCCCTCCCTCCCTTCCTTCCTTCCTTCCTTCCTTCCTTCCTTCCTTCCTTCCTTCCTTCCTTCCTTCCTTCCTTCCTTCCTTCCTTCCTTCCTTCCTTCCTTCCTTCCTTCCTTCCTTCCTTCCTTCCTTCCTTCCTTCCTCCCTCCCTTCCTTCCTTCCTTCCTTCCTTCCTTCCTTCCTTCCTTCCTTCCTTCCTTCCTTCCTTCCTTCCTTCCTTCCTTCCTCCCTCCCTTCCTTCCTTCCTTCCTTCCTTCCTTCCTTCCTCCCTTCCTCCCTTCCTCCCTTCCTTCCTTCCTTCCTTCCTTCCTTCCTTCCTTCCTTCCTCCCTTCCTCCCTTCCTTCCTTCCTTCCTTCCTTCCTTCCTCCCTTCCTCCCTTCCTCCATTCCTCCCTCCCTCCCTCCCTCCCTCCCTCCTTCCTTCCTTCCTTCCTTCCTTCCTTCCTTCCTTCCTTCCTTCCTTCCTTCCTTCCTTGCAGGTGAAGTTAAGTGATTTGCACTGGGTCACAAGCTAGGAAATGTCTGAGGGCACATTTGAATCCAGGTCTCCTGTTTCCAGGCCTGGCTCTCTAATCACTGAACCACCTAGTTGCTTCTGTCTCTTTCCTTCTTTCTCCCTCTCCTTTCTTCCCTTCTTTGCTCCCTTCCCTCTTCCTATTTTCCAACTTCCTCCTTTCCTCTACTTTCTTCCCCTTTTCAATTTTTATTTATTTTTTACATCATAATCATTTCTATATCTTCTTTAGTATAATCCCCCCCTCCATATACATGACCTTCCCTTATAATAATAAATATTCAGGTAAAACTAACCAATACAGTAACCACAGCTGAGTGCACTTGACACATTTGATGTTTCTACCTAAAAGAGAGGGTGTATTTCTATACCTTCTTCTGGAATCAATATTGGTCATTGAATAGAACCTGAGTCTTTTTCTATTGTTTTAATTTACACCATTATAATCTTAATTTATACAATTTTCCACTCATTTCTTTATTCTGTGACAATTCATAAAAGTTGTATCTTATGTAATAATGATATTCATTACATTTATACACGACAAATATTTGAACTATTTCCCAAGCAATGGACACCTATTTTGTTTCCAGTTTTTGTTAACCTGAAAAGTACTATTTTGGGTATTTTGACATATCTGAGTCTTTTATTTTTGCTTTTGATTTCCTTGGGGTACATGCCCAGAAAAAGTGGTATTGCTATATCAAATAATATGAACTTTTCTTGCATAATTCCAAATGATTTTACAGGAAAGCTGGACCAGCTCACAATTCCACCAATAATGTATTATATAGTTTCTATGGGGATTGATATGTTTAAGCTAGCTCATTCCTATCAAGACCTTTTGTCACAAGTTCATGAGATTTAGAGATGGAAGAATCTTTATAGCTTATGCAATCACACATGTGGAATTTTAGAATTGGAAGGGGCATCAGGTGTTATCTAATGCATGAGTTGGAAAACTATAACCCAAGAGCCAAATCTAGTCCCTATGAATAATGATTGGAGGAACTGGGGCTATTTAGCCTGAAGAAGAGAATAGTTGGAATGAAGGAGGAGTGGATATGATAAGAGAAGTTGTCGAATTTGTGAAGCACTTTCACCCAAAAAGGGAATTAAACTTTCCCTTGATGGCTCCAGAAAAAAAGAACTAAAGAGTGCTGGCTGAAAGTTGCCCAAAGTTAAAGCTAGGCTTGCTGTCAGGAAAAACATCTTTATGATCAGAAGAATGGGTTTTCTCCAAAAGGACTGAGTTTCTCCTCATTGCAAGTCTCTAAGCAAAGACTAGGTGACCCCTTATCAAGCATGTTGCAGGAGGGATTCTTTTTCAAGCATGATGGATTGGACTAGATCAGAGGTCAGCAAACTATGTCCTAAGGGACAAATGTGGCCCACTGCCTGTTTTCATATGACCTGTCTGCTAAGAATGTTTTTCACATTTTAAAAAATGCCCCTGGATGTAGTGCAGGGTTGCCATTGTTTTTGTTACAACCTGAGAACTAAGAATGTTTTTTATATGTTTAAATATAATAAAACTTTATTTAAAAATGTTTTTAAAAAAATTCTCATCTCTCAGGCTTGTACAAAAAACTTAGGAAGCTGGCCGGATTTGGGCCTTGGGCCATAATGGTTTGCCAACCCCTAAAATGGATAGTGGTGAAAGGAGACATATATGAATTCACTTCTTTAGAATCTTCTAGCCCTGTGTGCTTAATATAATAACATCCCCCTTTCCTCATCCTACTCCTAATACACAAAGCCAAGTTCTCTGTTTACCATACATTTTATCTAGTGGTGGTGCTATAACTGGATTAGAGAATGGGAGGCAGAGGAACTGGGCTCAAATTCCAGCTCCACCATTGGGTCAATCACTATTTGAGGCTGCCAGGTGGCACAGTGGATAAAATGTTGGGCCTGGAGTGAGGAAGACTCATCTTCCTGAATTTAAATCTAGCCTCAATGCTTACTAGCTTTGTGACACTGAGCAAGTCACTGAGCTCTGTTTGCCTCAATTTTCTCATCTGTAAAATGAACTGGAGAAGGAAATGGCAAACAATTCCAGTGTCTTTGCTGAGAAAACTCTAAATGGGGTCACAAAGAGTCAGACATGACCCCCCCCTCAATGATTGAACAACAAAAATCACTACTCTGAGACTCGATTTCTTAATCTGTAAAATGAGGAAGTAGGTGTCATCGATAGAGCTCAACTCTTCGGGTTCTACCATCCTATATTATATGTTTTAAGGTCCCTCTACCTTTGACACTCCATAAGTTCTTTTCTTACTCTGATATATTTTCTTTGATCAAAAGCCATTTTCACTTTCGACGTTCTAGATGTTCAGTTCTAAGACTCATCGCAGTTCTGACGGTCTACATTCTAAGGTCACTTTAGTTCCATTATGCACTGCTTCCAATATCCAAACCTATGGCTATTGGGAACCAGGTGTTCTTGGATAATGACTCATTGAGTTTGTAAAACCTTTTTGTCATCGAGCAAAGAAAGAAATAACGAGGTAGTTTTCCCATCTCCTCTGTCTTCAGGTGCTTCTCCATTCTGAGATAGGTGAGAGTGACAGGGAAGCAAAGGGTTATTACTAATTCAATACAAGGACGAGAAATGGAAACACCCCCACCCATTCATTTAAGAAGGCTTTCTTTTGCCCAACTTGCCCCTTTTCTTTTGCATTTGCAACTGATAATCACCATTTTGGGGGGGTGCCCTGTTGTAAAACCATGTGTCTAGTATGCTTCTAAATCTCCTCTTCCTGACTCCCTTGGCTTTTAATCAAAGAAAACAACACATCTTCTCCATACTGTGTTTGGAGGAAGATACACAATGCTGCTTTTGAAAGCCTCTGTATGGGATGTAGCATATGGGATGAAGGATTAGCCTATAAATCAGGAATGGCTGTCCTCAGGCTCTCCAGCTGATAAGGGGTGAGCTCAGTGGGCTCTCAGGAGAAGGCAAAATCTCCTTTCTCATAACTAAACTTGGCCCTCACCTTCTGAGTTCCACCTGGCCACATACACCCCTGCTCCCCATAGGCTAATGAGTCAGAAGCAAGAATCTGCCCTGAAGTTACTGTTTGCAAACTCTAGAGACTAATAAGTCCATACAGGCATGTCATGGATCAAAAGGATTTTTGAGATGATTTTAGTTCAGCCTTTTCATTTTATAGAGACAAGAACTAAGGTATAAAGAAGGGAAATGGCTTCCCAAGAGCATTCACTTAGAGGGAGAATTCAAATGAGAACCTGGGTCTTTTGACCCTTGAACCTCCCTCCCCCTTTTTCTGGGCCACTATATGGATGGCCAGGGTTAAGTGCCTTTTGGGCAGGGAGGAGAAAGAGTTAAGGTAGACCAGGCACTCGGAAATCACGATGCAGGGCTTTGGACTGAATGTGGGCAGTCAGCATCTCGTGCCCATTTCTTTGAGTCTCTCATGTGTACAGGAAATTCACAGTACAAGGTGTCTGGGAAAACTGTTTTGGAAGGGGCATATTGAAACCATCTCTGAAACCTGAAGTAGAGTGGAGATCTGGCAATGAAGTACCTCATCTTTGGGCATTTGCCCAAACGGGATAATTGGGGCCAAAAACTTCACTCTGATTTGGCTGTCTTAGACCATGTGGATAATTGCCAACTTTCCATAATTCAGAGACATCCCACCTAATATCATTAGTGGGTGTCATAAAAATTCATGTTAAGTGGCAGGCCCAGTTATGACATGTCTCTGGTGATCGCCTGAACCATGTTACTTATGACAGGGCTTCTCTCTGTTAGAGCTTGACTTGGCAATAAGAGATGACAGTTTTGAGGCATGATATTGGGAATGGAGGGAGCCTATGCACATAGTATATACTCTTTGCTTCCTACATCGCTTTACTCTGCTATTTGGCATATAATATAATGGATGGTGTTGGATTTAGAAGCAGGGCAACCAAGACCTGGGTTAGAATCTCACCCCCAACTTTTATTAGCCATAGAGTCATGGATAAAGCCCTTAACTGCTCTGAGCCTCACTTCCCTCACCTGTAAATTAAGATTAATAATACCTGGAGTTCTGCTCTCACGGGATTTTTTTTGAGAATCAAATTAAATAATGGATAAAAAAATACTTTTGGCAGCTGGGTAGCTCACTGGATTGAGAATCAGGCCCAGAGGCAGGAGGTCCTGGGTTCAAATTTGACCTCAACACTTCCTATCTATGTGTCCCTGGGCAAGTCCCTTAACCCCCATTGCCTAGCCCTTACCACTCTGCCTTGGAACCAGTACACAGTATTTATTCCAAGATGGAAGGTAAGGGTTTAAAAAAAAACTTTTAAAATCTCAAAGCCTGCATATATATATATATATATGTATATGTACATATATACACATACATGTTAGCTATTATTATTATCTTACTACTCTTTGTTCTTTCTCATGGCGCACGTGTATAGGGTCAAGTGTCTGAAAGAGTCCTTGTGTTTCTGAAAACCCCAATGATAAATGATGGGAATGACTATCATTACTGAAATTGCTAAGCAAAGAAGAAAAACCCACTCACAATAGAATCTGAGCTGTTTAAGTCCCAGCCTGCAGAAACCACTGTAATTACAACCAGGATTTTAAACAGTGCCAGTTCAAACAAGACCCGGAAATGGAAAGAACTAGGATGATCATTAGGGCTGGAGATTAATGACAGCTATGGAAGTGCATGGAACTAGTTACTCACCACTGAGCACTGGAGCTGGAGGATGACGTCCCACTCACCACCTCCATTGACCACCTGGCACTGAAGATGAAAGATTGGAATAGCAGGTCTGCCTCATTCATTCCTCCTGCTTTCCCTCTTGTTCTGGCTCCACTATTCTTCCAGTCCAGAGGTTGGTCAACTGACCTGCCTTTGGTTGTCTCTTTGGCACCTTTATGTGGAAAATAGAGCCTGATTTTGGCTCCACAGGAGGTGCTTCTTCCAACCCATACCCAAGCTGCAAGACCTCGGTAAGGAGAAATTTAATTAATTAGGTTATAATCATTTTGCTAATTCATGTGTTAAATTGCAACTGTGTGATTCCTAAGAGATAGCCTCAGTTATTAGTTCATTGAAGAGCTATGTATAAGATAATAATCAGTAAGAATAATCAAGAAATAATCATAGATAAAGAATGCTGGGTCAGTAATTAAAGTAAGATGATGCACTTTTGACCCTGAGCTCTCAAATTGTGTCATAAGGCAAGAGAAGCATTGAGAGCTCACCCTGTGGTTTGCTGACCATCTGGTACCCAAAAGAGGAAGTCTCCACAGTGGCCCCCTACCCCAACTAAGAAGGACTGGCTTGAGACCCATTCCTCTCACCACTGCCTGTGCTTATACTTATATATTATATTCATGGTCTCTAGGACTCAGGATCACAGTCCACACTCTGGATCTGTTGATCCTGGCTTTTGTGACCTGCAGCTCCCACAAATCAGTTGCTCAGATCTTTGCTTTGTTGTTTTCCTTTTAACATCTCCTTTTGCTGATGGCTCAGTGCCTCCATTCTCTTGCATTCTATTTCATTTATTCACTCAATAGACATTTGTAGAGTACTTATCTTGGCCAGAGCACTGAGCTAGGCACTAGGGAGAGGTATAAAGTTTAAATAAAACACATTCTTGGTCTTTGTGGAGCACGTAATCTGTGTGAAATGAACATAAAATATAATTCATAGTTGGCACATGCACATTGAGGTAGGACACAGAGTGACAGTGCTGTTTCTGACTTCCTGAATGGATGGTGGAAGACCCTTTGTTCAGCCTCTGACCTGGTGGTGTGGAGTAATTATACACCTGAATGTCAGAACACATGACCTGGACTATCAAATCAAAAGCCAGATAGGTGTAATGTCATGGGCAAGATATAGGAGTCAGAACAAGCAGAAACTGGGTCTCTCTGCCATTTTTTTTTGTTTTGTTTGTGAAAGAAGCTCTCTTGCTGTCCTGTAGCTTATTTATGGAAGCCATCTGTAGCAAGCAGTGTAGCATGAGCTGGCACATCATTGGGCTGGTGGGGACCATGCTGGGCTGGGAATCAAGGAATTTAGTCTTTGGGGCTCAAGATTGCTCCTTCACCAGCCTCAATTTGTTTGGCTCAACCATGTGGTTAGCTGGCCCTCCTTGCCACCATTTGTGAAATGGACCAGGGTCATGAAGAATCTAGAACCTGATGAAGCAGAAGCAATAGACTTTAGGTAGTTAAACTGGTATTACCTTCTTTCTATATTTCTTTCTCTTTACTAATAAATACTTATAATTTTAGTATAAAGTCTATGAGATTAATTTTTATTTATTACAAGTCTAAGAGGGGATTATAGGCCCACATAGAGCCTAGGTGGGACATAGGGTACGCAAGCATAAATTACAATAATACCCAATAATACTTAAAAAGGACATTTAGAGAATTTCAGAATAAGGTGCTCTGTGAAGCCATGAGACCATAAATCTGGAGATTGAAGGAACCTGAGTGGATAACCCTTTCATTTTACAAGTGAAGAAATGGATACCCTGAAATATGACCTAGGTCATGCAGGTATTAAGTAACAGAGTCAAGATTTGAACTCATATCCCTTAACACTAAATCCATTATTAGTTCCATTTTACCCAAGCATCAAGAATCAAAGAAATCTTTATGATCTTTGCCAGCTAAGTAGTAATTTAACAGCGGGGGTGTGGGGTGTGGGGTGTGGGGGTGTGGGGTGGATAAGGGGGATGAGGGGTAGAAGGGGGAGATGTATAGCAAGGGAGGAAGGAGGTATGGGGACTAACAAAGGAATGGACGTGGGAGAAGGTCCAAAATGCTATCATTCTTCCTCATGATTTCTCTAGAGAGAATAGCAGAACTATTAGAGCTGTAATGTCAGAAGAAAAGCTTATCCCATATGAGGGAAAGAAAAAACTGGAAGCCCTTCTTACCAAGAGCACACGGTTCTTCCCTTTCCCCATTCTTCTCTCTCCCCCCTACTTCCCCCTATGGAGACAGTGCTCACATTCAATCCTTAGTAACTTCTACTAACAGGATGGAGTTCCCTTTCCAAGCAGTGAGCGTGACAGGCTTAGGCATCAAGGGCAAGATTTGCTTTATTAGTTTGAATGCTCAGCTGTCCTCCCACCATGTTATGAAAGCTAATCTCCAAACATTGTCAAACTAGATGATACTTATCCTTATCTGTAATCTGCCTGACAGGACAGCTGTTGCTAGTTTCTGTGTCTAGAAATGGAAAAAAGAAAGAGAACAGCTTCATTGAAAAATCTTAGTCATAGAATCATAGAATCTTGGAAGCTCAGAATGTGATAGAATCTTGGAGTCATGGAATTTTGGCCTCAGAATCACAGACTCGTAGGAAGCTATGGAGTGGAAAGAACATTGATTTTGAAGAGGATGGGGTTATAAAATCCTAACTCTGTTACTATCTGTGTTACTCCCTACTCTATCCCTCCAGTTATTTTATTTGTAAAATGAGGAATTTGATTTAAATGACTATTAGATCTTATGACCTTACCTTGAAGAATCAAAAGATAGTATTTGAAGAACTACTTGCCATTTCTGTAATCTTCTCTGCCTTTTTTTTTTCTATATTGTAATCCTCAAACCCATCAGTGAGTCAGGGGGATGTCTACCCTAAGCAGGTGAATATTTTTCCTGGTGGAATGGATGGATGAGAACAATTTGTTCTAATGGCCAAGAAGGTAATTGAAGCAGGTACTATGGAATGCTTAGAGCTTGCTCAGACATCAAAGGCAACAAGATCATCTACTGTATTCCAAGACTTTTGTCTTTTGCCACTGGTCTTTGATATCTCTGGAAGAGAGACTGAGGCTGATAACTTTATGCAACTATTTCACTTAAATCCAATTCAACAAAAGTAATCAACTCATGATATCACTGGTTCTCTTCAAAACAAATAACAAACAATAATACCTTTGCTCATTCTACAACAGGAGTTCTTAACTTGGGTTCCATGATGGAAAAAAAAATATTTTGACAACCATAAATCAATATAATCAGTTTCTTTTATAATTTTATGCATTTAATTTTATACATTGAAAAATATTATTTGAGAAGGGGTTCATTGAATATCTAAAGGGGTTCACATCATAAAAAAAGGTTAAGAACCCCTGATCTACAGGATGTTAAAGTAAAATCTTGAACCTGGAGTCAGAGATCCTGGGTCCTACTTCTGCTTTTACATCAGACACAATACAACCTCTCTGGGTCTAGGTTTGCTTCTCGGGGAAATGAGGAATTTGAACCAGATGACTCTGAAGATTGCTTCTATAACTATGACATTATTCTCTCTCTCTCTCTCTCTCCTTCTTCCTGCCTCTGACATTGGAAAATACTTCAAGGCTCTCAAATATTACCTTCTCCATGAAATATCCTTAAATATCACTGGTGATCATTCCCATTACTTCCTTTCAGAAGTGACATCTCCTGTCAATCTGAAATAAAGAGGACTACCAAAGCAGTAACAATAAGGGTCTTTAATCAGGGTGGAGGAATTGTAATTTCGGGTCTTCACACAACACAGGGGTGTAATTGAGAGGCAAAGGAATTGGCTTAAACACACTTCAACAGGAAGGAGTGATTAGATGGGGCAGCAATGAGGAGGAGTGACTCTTTCTCTCTCCTTCTGTTTAGTATCTATTCTAAGATGAAGAGCAGTAAGAACTAAGCAACTGGGGTTAAATGACTTGTCCAGAGTTACACATTTAGGAAGTGTCTGAGGCCAGGTTTGAACCTAGCTCCTTTTGATTCTAGGCCCAGCACTCCATCTATTTACTACCTACCTCTCCCTCAGTGTAGTAAATTTCCAGAGATATCCCAAGACCTGCTCTAACCTTGAGATCAGTGAGATCAAGGTAGTCCCTTCTGATAACTGCATTTAACATTCTCTTTAATAAATTCCCAAGCAATTATTTATGGACCTTATTAGGCAAATATTTCCTTGTTTCCCAGTCATTTATTTATATGGTCTCATTTCCCCTAGTAGGTTATAAGTTACATGACTGCAGGGACTAAGTATCATTCATCATTGTATATCCCATAGTCCCATAGCACAAAGCTCTGCAGATGATGACCAATAAAAGTCCATTATTCAAGGACATCTTGAGACAACTGTTATATTTGAAAATTAAGATAAATTGAGAGACAAAGTTCTGAGCATGATCAATTTATTAATTAGGTGAGCAATAACCAATAAATTAGCTCAATGGCCTCTCTCAATGAACCAAAGACTGAGTGAGAGATAACAAGATATATTTTTAAAGCAATCAACAGTATGATAGAACAAAATTTAGAGCTACATAGATGTCTTCTGATTGACCATCAGTGATATAGTCAGAATTGAGATTCATCATTTGTGCCTCCTCTTCTAAAACCTCCTTAAGCATAGCCAAGACATGTGATTAGATCTCAGGATATGGATGTTGCTATAATAATTTAAATTGTTGAGATTTGACCTTTTCAGTTAATCAAGTTTTTCTAGAAAGTGGGTGATAGGTGGAGTTGCAAAGGTAAAGGGAATTACAAGACAAAAACTTTATTCAAATTTATCTGGGTTATGGGTAGTAGGTGAAGTTTACAAAGTGAAAGAACCAGGAAAGGGAATATTAAATCTAGTTCAATTAAATCTTAAATTAAATGTAATTGAAATCAATTTTTAATTTTATCCAACAAAAGGAACTTTATTACTAGACCTCAAGTTGGGGTTTAGTAAAGTTTGTTTTCACCTTGATCTTGCTAACACTGGGCAGGGGGTGAGAAATACTAATAGGGTCCCACACCTAGAAGTACCAGCAGCTCCAATCATATTAAGTAGAAAGGGAGCTAATATTGAAGTCAGCTGGGAATTGCTTTCAGTTTCAATGTACTTTGATCAGACCAACTCGAGTTTTTGAAGAATCACAGTATAATGGGTGAGAAAAGTGTGGGGCAATCAGCAGCAGGTGGTCCAGGGTTTTCTATCTCATTATCCTCTGTTTTTAATCATATGTCCCTGACTGCTTTCTCTCCAAAAAAGGCAGTCAAAAGCTAAGGTGGTATGTATGGGGATCTTGGGTGTTTTTGTTATTCTTGATTAGACCACTTGTGCCTCCAGAGTCACAATATATATATATAAATATAAGAGGGGATATGAGTATCAATATCTGTCCAAAAAATTTGACTTGTGCTCTAGATTTAATTCTTCGTGGTTTTGCTCAGTTTAGCTCAACCTTCTCAGGAAGGATATCTAGAGATGAGAGAATCTGTGGCAGATCATGACATACTCTTTTACCTTTGCTTCAGTATCTTTCCAACCCATCCTATGTTCCCAAGTTTCCATAGCTAGGACTGACCAACTTCTTCAGGAGTCCTCTAGACCCATGGCTCTCTGATCTTCTCCACCTGAAAACTCTCAGTTCAACTTTCACTCTGGAAAAGATTTGATTGAAGGGTAAGTGACTGGTAATGACTAATTAACCCAGAGCAGTGATGGTGAACCTTTTAAGACCAAATGCCCAAACTATAACCCTCATGCCACATGTGAGCCTCCCTACCTTACCCCAGATAAGGGAAGAAGGAAGTGCTCCCATTGGGCTGCTGGGCAGAGGGATGGGTGATGTGAGAAATATCCTCAGGCATGAATAGAGACGGGGATAGAGCAGATCCCTCCGACACATGTGCCATAGATTTGCCCTCACAGGTCCAGAGATACTTGAATATCAATAGGAGTTAATAACTTAACTTAAAAGGAATCAGTCTTTAATGGAGACATTTTAGGAATTCGTTTAAGGTCTATAAGAGAGAGGGGCAGGTAGGTAGCACAGTGAATAGAACTCAAGGCTTGGAGTAGGGAGGACCTGGTTTAAATTTGGCCCCCAATACTTCCTAACTGTGTGACCCTGGGCAAATCACTTAACCGTAATTGTTTAGCCTTTGTTCTTCTGCCTTGGAACCTATACTTAGAATCAGTTCTAGGACAGACTATTAAAAAAATTTTTTTTTAAGATTTATAGGAGGGTCCTTTACTCACTGTTCAAATTATACCATTCATACAACTATTGATTCAGTCAACTAATATTGAGTTGGCCTTGCCTGATTTTATTTTCCATAACCACTAAGGATACTCTAAAAAATTCATAGAATTATAGAATCTTAAAATTATAGAACTTTAGAACTGGAAAGATCATCAGGTCATAGAATTCAAAGCTAGAATCTAATTTTTGGATATAACCTAGTCCTAACTTGGCAAAGAGAAATCCAGACTAAGTGATATGAGAAATTTTAGAAGGGAGATATCACTTTCAGCTTAAGGATCATGGAAAGTTTCAAGAAGGAAGCGACACCTAAGTTGTGTCATGGAGGGAACATTAAGACATCTAGATAACTCAGTGGATAGAAAGCTAGGTCTGGAGACTGGAGGTCCTGGGTTCAAGTTTGACCTCAGATATTTCCCAGCTGTGTGATTCTTGGCAAGTCACTTAGCCCCAGGAACCTAGCCCTTACCATTGTTTTGCCTTGGAACTAATACCTAGTATCGATTCTAAGACACATGGTAAGTTTTTGTTTTTTTTTTTAAAGATGAAAGTAGAAAGGATTACATTTTAGGCATGGGGGTGGTATGGGCATTGCACAAAACAGAGAGAGGAAAGAACAAAGAGGATAGACTTATTCAATTTGTTTGAAACACAAAAAATGTGAAGAAAGAAACACTGAAACAAAGCTAGTTTACGCCAGATAGTAATCACTATTGCATTTTTTGACTAACTAGGTAATGGGTTTTTTAGTAGAGAAGTGTCAGGATTAATAGAGGACATTAGAGCATGAAGGAGGAGTTGGAGGAGAAAGGCAGGAAGCAGAAAGACCAGTTAGGAGGCTACTAAGAGCCACTATGGTGCAGGGGGAAAGAAAAATGGAGTTAGAGTTAGAAGGTTAGTGTTCAAATCTTGACTTTGCTACATATTCTTCAAGAGATCTTGTACAAATCACTTCCTCTTGCTGTGCCTCAAAGTCCCCCATAAAATGAATAATGAAAAATAAAGCTAGGTCTTAAAGATGGGAGGTCCTGGGTTCAAATTTGCTCTCAGATACTTCCTAGCTGTGTGACCCTGGGAAAATCACTTTACTCCAATGCCTAGCCCTTACCACTCTTCTGCCTTGAAACCAACATGTAGTATTAATTTTAAGATGGAAGGTAAGGGGTTTTATTTAAAATGAAAATAGATGAAAATGAATAGGATTGGATTAGATGTCCTCTGAAGTCTATTACAGCTATCCTTTTTTTATCCCACAACTTGATCATCTCTAAAGTCTACAAAATCCTCTGATTCTTGCTGCTAGGGATAGAGCTAGAATGGCTGCAGGGGTTTGGGGAAGGAAAGACTAGATGTGAAAGATACTGTGGACCAGAACTGTGAGGGAACTTTTTTCACCTCTATTTCCTTCTCTGAGTGACAGAGGAGAGAGACCTGGGTCAAGAGAAGCCTGTTCCAAGTGCTAGTTTTTGGCTTCCTACTTGTTGATGTGTTGATTCTGTGCCTGTGCCCAGAGGTCTTGGCAGTGGGTATGTTTTCCCAAGTATAACAAATAAACACAGGGATTCCAGGACATGGGGTTCTCTTACGTAGCCTCCAGGTTTGGCCCTCACAGGTGCTGAATTGCAGAGATTGGGGGAAACAAGAGAAGTGGGGCAAAAACTTGCAGGGGATTTGGGAATGAAAGATGTCTTCTGTCACACATCCTTGCCATCTGACTCACCCTTTCCAAAACCATCAAGAAATATTTGTATCATAGCACAGAAAATAGCCCACAGTGCTGGTAATCAGAAGACAAGGGTTCTAATCCTATATCTGCCACTAATTCCTTTGGATAAGTCAATCTCCTCTTCCTTGGTCTCAAGTTCACAAAAATCTTAAATCTGGAAAGTACTGTAGAGGACAATTGTCATAACTTCCTTATTTTATTGATAGAGAAACTGAGGCTTACAGAATTTAATTGGCGCACAAGGCCACAGAACTAAGTCATGTTAGAGATGGGACAAGAACCCAGGTACCCTGTTTCTGGAGCCAATGTGGGCAAAAGAAGAGATAAACATCTTGTTCTCTAAGATGATACTAATTCCAAAGGTGTATCAGATGGCACTGTTTCCTTTTCTAACTATAAAATGGTGGTGTTATAGTAGATAGTTTCTATATTCCTTACTTATAGTTCTAAATCTAAATCTAAAGCCAGGTAAGAAATGTGATTTTAAATGTGATAAGTAGAATAACAATAGCTCACTCTTTATTTATTTATTTATTTTGGTTTGCTTGCTTTTAGGATTCCAAGCTTCATGAGACTTCAGAGGAATTGTCAAGGGCTTCTTGATTTTTTTGTGTCAACTTTTTTTTAACAGTCAGGAGAAACCTACCTCTTCTCAGAAAAATGCTTTTAAACGCGTGAAGTAAAACATACAGGATTACAAATGAAATCTGTTGTATTGGAATTCAGTTGTAATAATATTTTTTAAAAAAGAACAAATTAATAGATCCCTGAACTGGATGATCTTTACTTATTTTGCTTATAAAGACACATTTTTTGAAGTTATATGATCCAAATTGTCTCCCTTCCTTCCTTCCTTCCCTCCTCCTTCCTGGAGCTGGTAAGCAATTTGATCTGGGTTCTAGATGTATATCATGCAAAACATTTCCATATTGTTCATTGTTGTAAGAAAATACTCATATAAAATCCAAACTCCAAAATAAAAATCCAAACAAACTACAGTGAAAAATAGCATGCTTTGCTCTGCATTCCAACAGTTCTTTCTCTGGAGGTGGCTAGTGTTCTTTGTCATATGTCCCTCAGAATTGTCCTGGGTCATTGTATAGCTGAGAGTAGTTAAGTCTTTCACAGTCGATCATCCCACAGTATTGCTGTTACTGTGCGCAATGATCTCCTGGTTCTGCTGATTTCACTGCATCAGTTCAGGTAGATCATTCTAACTCTTTCTGAAATCAACCTTTTTTAAAATTTCTTATAGCACAATAGTATTCTATCACCATCATATTCCATAAATTATTCAGCCATTCCCCAATTGATGGACATCTCTTTGATTTCTAATTATTTTTCACCTATAAAAAGAACTACTATAAATATTTTTGCACAACTAAGTTCTTTCCTCTTCTTTTTTTTTTTTTAATCTCTTTAGGATACATACCTAGTAGTGGTATCACTGGATCAAAGGGTATGTATTATTTTATAGCCCATTGAGGACAGTTCCAAATTGCCCTCCAGAATGTTTGGATCAGTTCACAACTCTACCAACAGTGCATTAGTGTCCCAATTTTGTCACATTCCCTCCAATGTTTATCGCTTTCCTTTACTGTCAAATTGGCCAATCTGATAGATGAGGGGTGGTACCTCAGCACCGTTTTGTGTTTCTCTAATCAAGGGTGATTTAGAACATTTTTTTATGTTTATGGCCTGTTCATATCCTTTGACCATTTGATGCCAGATGATCTTTAAAAAGTCTCTTCAAGGACTGTCTTTTGATGCCCTCTGCTTTAAGGTTCTTTTGAAATTGAACTTTTTATGTTCAAGGTTCTTTCTAGCTCTGACATTGCTTGTTCTATGTTCGAAGTTATCTTTTGAATCTAACATTATATGTTCTAAGGTCCCTTTGAACTTAAGTATTTTGTGTTCCATTTAAAAAAAAACTCTTACCTTCTACCTTCTGTCTTAGAATCAATACTGTATATTGGTTCCAAGGCAGAAGATTTTTGCTAGGCAATGGGGGTTCAGTGACTTGCCCAGGGCCACCCTGTTAGGAAGTGTGTCTGAGTCCAGATTTGAACCCAGGACCTCCCATCTCTAGGTATGGCTCTCAATCCACTGAGCAACCCAGCTGCCCCATCTGTGTCCCATTTTAAAAGACTATTTAGTATCTGACATTGTCTAGACTATCTAAAATTTTGTTTTGATTTGAACATTTTACATTATATCTTACATTCTAAAATCCCTTTCTAGGTCAGACAATCTAGGCTTCCATGAATTTAGGCAACCCTAAGGACTACTCTGAAGTCTGGACTATTTCCTTGAGTATAATCTTGGAAGGTCAGAAGATAGCACATGCTCCACCTCTTCTTTTCTTTCGTCCTTAGGCTCCCTATTTTCATGTGCTTAAAAAGAAATTGTTGGTCTCTATGCTTCCTAGTTTTTCCTCCAGCTCTGAGCATGTGTGATTTTGCTCACTTTGATGTGGGCTCCATTATATGTGCATCTGGAGTCCACATTGAGAAGGTTTTTGGTGGTGGGAACCCTGAGAGTGTGCGAGCTGCTTGCTTGGGTTGTGGGGGCCTTTGTCAACTGCACCAGGTCCCAGTCTCCAAGAGGCTTCAGTTTTCCTCCTACTCCAGCTATTTTTTCTAGATTGTTGACACTGGTTTTGGTTCTATCAGCTTGAATCTGTGACTGATTGTGCATCCTGAAGAGATGGTAACGCAATGCAATTACTCACATTTTTTAAAGTGCTTTCAGGTTTATAAAATACCTTCTTCCTAACAAATGTGAGGTAGGTAATACAAGCGACATTCTTCACATCTGGGGGGAACCTGATGCTACAAGACGTGTCCAGACAGTGAATACTCTATCGAGTTGGAACTCAAAGCTACATTTGCAGGCTTCCAACATAATTATCTTTGCATTATACTATGACACCTCTTCAGCTGTGTGTGCCTCCTGGATGGGAAGGGAGGAATTGAGGCAATTATTTTGGAAACTCAGGCCTGCTGCTGCTGATACTGGGAAGATGGGGGTGGGGTGGGAGGAGGAGAGCAGTACAGAATGATCCTGGCTGGCTTATCTCAGAATATCATATTCAAGAGGAAATGGGTTCTTTCTTCATCTTGTTGAGTCTGTAGAGATGCAGCCACAGGGAATTTGACTGAATAGTTCCAGTAATTCTATTAACCAGTCCATAAGCCAGTTATGTAGCAACTCTACCCTAGCTCTGTGGGAGTTATAGTGTATTGGACATATTTCCTGTCTACAAAGGCCTTACAGTCTAGATGAAGTAGTAATAGTATACTGGTACATTTTCCACAATTCTTGACATACTGTTAATTTTATTCTACATTAAGATTTTTTTCCCCATCACTCTTTTAAGTGTAAACAATTAACAGCACAATACATCAAGTCCTGATTTGTAGCATTTGCTGATTTCTGAGATGCAACTACCCTCACCCAAAATTTAACAATCAGCTCTTAAAAGAAGACTTGAGCTGGCTCCAAAATATTCCTGAGGGGAGGAGACAAAATTTAATGGAGGAGAAAACAATCAAGGCTATACAATTTATCATGAACTTGTTCCTCACATTTAAGAGGACCTAAGAGAGGGGAATGTTCAGTCTAAGCTAAAGTAGTCAAAGACAGATGCATTTGAGGAATCAGGTCTTGATCTGTGCCTCTGATGTCTCCTTTTCTCCTTTCCCTCATTCCCAGAGAGAATACAAGAGAAAAAAAAAAAGACACACACGTGAGTTCTACATAAAAAAAAATAAATCTAAATTTTAAGTAATTTGAATGTTTCGGTAACAGGAACATCTACATTAGAAGATACATCAATGGAAATATTTAAACAGGAACTAGATGACAATCTATAAAAAACATGTAGATAGATTTCCTAAATTAGTCAAGATATGGAATTATGTGACCTCTAAGTACCCTTATAACTCAGAGATGCTAAGAGAAAGATTCCTGGAGGACCTTATGCTCAAGAATGATTTGGATCAATTAAAAGAAGAAATATGTTTTCTAAACTATTGCAAAGAGGATTTTTTAAAAAAATGATACTATATACAATCAAGTATCATAATGATAAATCATGATTATAAATCACCCAGGAATATCTACAACTAAAGTTGAACATCTTTGAAACTACATCCATAGGGACAGCTGAGTATCATAGAAGGTAGTAGTAGTGCCAGGGCTGGAGTCCTGGAGGACCTGGGTTCACATTTCACCTCAGATACTTTCCTAGCTATGTGACCCTGGGCAAGGCACTTAACCCCAATTGCCTAGCCTTTACCCCTCTTTTGCCTTGGATTTATCAAGTCTGAGACAGAAGATAAGGGTTTAACCCTCCTCCCCCTCAACTATATCCATTCTACAAGAAGGGGCTGCTAGCAATTCTAACCCAGAATTTGTATTTATGGTCAGGACAGCTATTGAGTCCAGCAAATGTGGCTCTGATGCCCTTGGTAGCCATTCAGATTTGCCAAAAGTAACAGGAGACCTGAGCCAATAACATCAGAGCTCCCAGGGAGCAATAACATGCTCTGGCTTATGAGGTTGGTATAAGATAACCACATTCCTGGAACTTAGAATGAGACCCTATGCTGGACAGCCAACTTCTAAGATGTGTGGTTATCACCCGGGAATTTGACTTCCTGAAGGGCACTAATCTACTTAGAGGGTCTAATTGGCTTTCCAAAAGGAAGAAGTGAGGTTTGGTATTCCAATTTATGTGGTTCTTGTCCTATAATCACCAGCTGAGAATCTGGTTATCCGGAGAGATTACATTCTGAAACCTGTTCACTTCCTGGGCAGATTTTTCTGAAGGTAAAAGAGGAATGTACAGAATATTTTCAAATGGTGAGGTCTAAGAGATCAGAATAATGAAAATTCTTTTGTTTCTTGATACTGGCTTATGTTTAAAGAGAGGAAAGAATAATTAGCAAATTTATTGATCATTTTTTTTCTTTAAGTCTTTATCCCACAGGCCAATTCTATAAATAAGATTTTCCAGCTTGATCAAAGCTGTCATCATGGGAAAATGTATTTATCCCATAATGAAATGCAAGACACGAAATTCAAATACACTTGTTTATTGTAATCAAGAAAATTTCCCTTAAACAAAAAATAATCTGTCTCCAGTCCAGAGGGCTAAACAAAAACAATAGTGAGGAACTGTTGCTGTTTCAGAAGAGTTTGGTGTCAAGAGCACTAAATGTTAAGTGAGAGGATCTGGGTTTGAATCCTGATGAAAGAGATAGGCCTAGATGATTTTCAAAGTCCTTTCCACCTCTACTTCTTTAGAACCTATGAATTTAGCCATGTAGTTCTATATAGGACACAAGACAGAGACTTGACAAAATAGAGATGAATGGTGACTTGGGGACAGACAGCTGAATGAGGATCCTGGTTGGTACTTTTACATTTGAATTCTATTGGAGGAGGTACCAGAAAGTACAATTTCCTAGACTTCAACTTTCTTTTCTGTAAAATGAAGAATTTGCATTTAATTATCTATAAAGTTTCTTCAGGCTCTAAATCCTATTGTTATCCATTGAATTTGTATCATTCATTTCATTTCTTTCCTATGCAAGCGCTAGACTAGTCATTTGATTTATAAAGACAAAATGGAAATAACCATGTGATCATAGGGTCATAGCTTTGTGAGCTGGAAGGGATCTTGAAGGCCAGCTAGTTCAATTCTCTCATTTTAGATCTGAAAGAACTTTGACCTAGAAAATGACTTGTCCATCTGCACATAAGTAATGAATGGCAGAGGTGGGACTTAAACCCAAGTCTATATAGGACTATAGGACCAATCCTCAAGGACCTTAAATTCCTAGATTCCTTATCTTCTAGGATTAAAAGAAGAAAAACAACTTAAATTTTGAAGATACATTTTAGGTTGGTTACAGAGTGGAAATCTGCTTGGGAGACTTGATTACTAAATTATCAATGGGAGTGTTCTAGCTCAGAAATCAACAAATACTGCAAATCAGTGTTTGCTTTTTACAATTTTGTTAATTACTAGATTTTAAGAGTGGAGACTAAAAGTAATGGAGAAAATGTCAGTAATGCAGTATGTGTCTGTCATACATCTTCTCCTTTTCCCCCAGGGAGCCAGTTGTTAAACATTTACTAGCACACCCCTGAATATATGTATATCTCTTGAAATGTTGTAGAGAAAAGAGCCTTGGGCTGAAAGTTAAATCTGATTTCTAGTGCCAGTTCTGCCATTAACTGGCAGTGTGACCTACTGAATTCCTCCGTGTCTGGGTTTCCTCTTCTGTCAAATGGAGATTATTCAATACCTCAACAGGATTGTTGTGAGAATCAACTTCTTTAATACTTCAGAAAGATTTCTGCCTGATCACAAGGATCAATGGGGATATGATTGGGAATGTAGACTCTAAGTGTTCACTAGATCTTTCACTGAGAAAATAAGATATGTGAAAATGACAACAGAAATAAAATGCTATGCAAATATAGTGTTATCAAATGCAATATCAAACTCTATTTTACTCCACTTCACCTCATCATTAGTTTCATACTTCTAGGGCTCTGTTAGTTCAATGATACAGGTACGGCCTTTGGTGCTACAAATAACAACCCATCCATGCCTGCTCATCTTGTGTGACTTTGTCCTGGGGAAGGATGCTACCATAGTCCTCTTGGGGAAAGATTGTCTAACCAATGTAGTGGGGCCTTCCTCTAGAGCTCTTGCCATCTCATGGGTACCAGTGGAGCACTCCAGTGAGTCTTTCCTCTTGCCACATGATCATTCCATTTCCCTTTCTGGGTCAGACATTTCTTTGATAATAATTTAGGTTGCTTCTCTTATATGGTTCTTTTTTGGCAATATGTTATAGCTTATTCACACCCACCATTGGGTAAGGGCAGAGTTTTATCTAAACTAAATATCTTCCTCATTACCTGGCTCCATTGGGTGACCTAAAAATAAAATATAAGGTAATATATTAAAATGATCATAATAAGCAGTGTGCCTAGTGGTAAAAAAAAAAAAGTAGTATAGTGCACTGAATTTGGCATCAGAGGAGCTGAGTCATAATTCTGCCATTTAACTAGCTGTGTGACTTCTGGGTAAGCTACTAAACTTTTCTGGGACCCAGTTTCCCCTTCTACAAAATGAAAGAGTGAGGTCTCACTGACCCTAAGACATCCTTTGACTATAAATCTATGATCTCATGAATTCCTAGAATTTAGAAAGTTTAAAGTTAGTTTAAGATGAAACTTAAAGGATTCTGGCATGAGACTTGCCTTAGTTCTACCCTCAGTGCCTATGGCTCTGTAACTTTATTTCAGGTGACTTGATGGGTCTTTTAGTTTGGGTCTCTACTAGCCTATGGTGCTGACTGGATTGGATGACCCTAAATGAATTCCATGGCTTTCTGCTGGACTAGAAAATTACCCCTAACACAAGAAAGCTGACCCAGCTTTGAAGCCCTTTCTGGCATTCTCTAATTCCATCCAGAAAACATGTTATTTGCTCTGGCGGATATTGCAAATTTGATGTATCAGAGAAATTAAAGGGTCCTCCAAGTGAGTGTTCCTCGCGGTCAGATTAACTGAGGAATGAAGCAATTTGAGAAGTGTGTTTGATTTTCATGGACTGTAACTCTCTGGGGAACCAGTTGGGCAATTTAACATGTTTCTCCTTAAATTTGGTACTTTCTAAGTCTCCTGACCCCTTTTCTATCTCAAATCCTTGTCCAATTTCAACTTCAACACCCTCGTGGCAATGGAGAATGCTCTCAAAGTCCATTGGCACCTGGTGGAGAAAATGGAACTCCATGTCATACGCCATTCCTCATCTCACTGTCGGTATGGAAATGGTAGGAGAGAGGAAAGGTTACTCTAAATCATTTTGCCTTTGGCTTCTCCAGTAGCCAACAGTTAGCTATTATACTGCCAGCTTCCAGGCAGAATGTGCCAAGAAGAGCATCAGCTCTTTCCAAAGATGTAAGGGAGTTGACTCCAAACCCCGAGTACACATCCTACTTCTGCTAGCAAGTGACTTAGGTTTTTGTTTTAAAGATTATTCTCTTTCTTCCCCACCACCGTCCCTGCCCCAAGTCTCCCCCCCCCCAATCTCCCAATCTTCTCCTCCTCACCCTCCTCCCCCCTCCACTTGTGCACCCCCCTACCCCCACCCCATGCAATCTGGTTATGATTACTGGTTTCTGCCACCCGCAGACTAACAAACTTACAACAGCTGTGCCGCAGGAAATCACCTCCAATTCAACCCTGATGTTATAGGGATGTCTTTAGTTAACTTAAATAGGCTTTTAACATTCATTTTTTTTTGTGCAAAATACCTATCATTAATTCTGACTTGAGAGATCAAACAGTTAACAATGTGTTGATCCTAGCTTACTTTCAAGTGATGTATTGTATCATTTCTGAGAGTTATGAGGGGCTGATACTTTCTTTTACTAATGCATCAAAGTCACTAAGTGAGTGGGTAAACCAGTGTCCTGGGGAAGGAAGCTATTAACAGCTACACTCCGAGTGTTCGAGGGCCGGATTGCGTCATGCCTCCGGCTTTTATTGAATACAAGCTTTTTTGTTTTCCAACCAAAGGAAATGAGGTCCTATAATCCATCACTTGGAGCTCCATCCTCAATAGTATCGTGAACTGCCCCCCAACCCCACCCCACCACACACACACACACACACACACACACACACACACACACACACACACACTCATGTACCTTATCCTATTGACTGTCATTTGGCCTCATGTGGCCTTAAAAATGATGGTGGGTCGATGGGCTCCTCCTTTTCAGAGTTGTTGACTTGCTGGCATTTCAGCACTTTGTATGCCAGTTACCAGGCACTCGGAGGATTGAGAATGTGTGTCTGTGTGGAAGCTCCTTCCACTAAAGGCAGATACTTCATTTCCATTGACAGAGGTAGATTGGGGAAGGAAAGAGAGCAAGGAAAGTCATTGGAAACAAAGGCTCATCAGCTCTCCCCTGAATTTTCCATCTATCCCCATTTCTAGCCAGATTTCCAGTCCTTACTGGTTCACTAAGCAAATAAATAAACAAAACAGAAGGAAGGTTTCTGAGGTGAGAGATCAGTGGTAAGGGAGGCTCCCTTCAACTAGAAGACTCAGTCTGCTTCTGGGAGGGTGAGGTCTGAGTGTCTTCTAATCTACACATCTCCTTTACTGCCCAGCACAGTTCTCTGCACACAATTAGGGTGTAATAAATGCTTGTGGTTGTTGCTCAAGGCCCAGTTCTAATCTAATACTTCCTCATGAACTTTTTCTGGGGCTCTCTAGCTACCAGGGGTCACTCACTTATCTGGACTCATCCTTTCAGTGGGCAGTCCTTTAGTAAATAATCCTATACTTTCTCCTGATATCTTTTGTATTCTTCTCTTGAATTTAGTCATTTTTTCATGCCAGTGTCTCCTGTCTCTTCACCCAGACCCCTGGGAGGCAGAATTTATATTTTAACTTTTGGACTCCCCTACTGTGCAGAGGACATGCATGGTAGGCTCTCAATAAATACTTATTGATTGAAATAGCAGCAAACCAGACTGGTTCCCCAAACAAGCCATCTGCTTCAGTGAAAATCTTTTCTGGCAGCATTTGTATGTGAGCTGGGCATGTTGAGTGATTTATGAGGCTATTAAAGATACACTAAATAAATCTCTATTAAACCAAAAAAAAAAAGAAAGGAAGAAAGAAAGAAAGAAAAACAAAAAGAAGCAAAATCCTTTAGATGACGGGCTGGGGGCTAGAGAAGTCCTTTCTAACTAAAATGTTCAACTAAGAGTCTACTGGGCACAGTGAATGGTCATTGGCGATTTGGGAAATGTAACTTGAGCCTAGTCAGTCAATTTGGATATGATAGTTTTAATGTTCCACGAGTCTTGCAAAATGTGTATCCAATTAACCACTACTGAAGGGCCTTATTTATAAAATAATACTTTTGTGGTCAGGTTGCACTTTTCCATTCATTTTGGGTGCATGAGGCTCAAGTTGCAGATTTTGCCTGTGATTAATACAGACAAACATCAGGTTTCTGCTGGCATCCACCCATCCATGGGTGGGGCGGGTGGGAGGAGGCCAGAGCTGATTTCCATGTGGAAATCCAATCCCATACCTTGTCTTTTCATGACAGCCTCAGCCTGCAGAACCTCTAGGCTTGGAGGGCTTGAAAGAAGAACTTGTGGGTGGGGTTAAGGCGAGTCAGATGGCAGGTCCCCTTTTCTCTAGGAGTGACATGTCACATGGCATAGGGAATACATTGGATAAATTCTCCTTGTTAATTTGCTGGTGAAATATGAAGAATTTGGTGGTACGTATAAAACTGCAGCCTGCTCCTGTGAAAGCATTTACCTTCCCCAAATCAAACCTGCTCTTTTCATTTGAATCCCATGTGTGCATTGTCGTTCATCACGGAAAAGGCATAACAGAAAGCCTGAGAGGATGTGGCAAGATGGAATGAGGAGAGCAGGCTGGTCTGAGTCAGATCAGTTTAACAAGTGATTGTTAATTGCCTGCCAAATTCCAGAAACTGGACTCAATGCTAGGGATACAAAACTAAAACCAAAACAATTCTTGTCCTCTAGAAGCTTACATTTTAAATGGGAAACAATGTACATGTAGCCAAATAGATTGCGTACACAGTTTGTGTGCATATATGCATATATATTATATACATATGCATGTAGATATGTAAACACAATCACATATGTGTGTATTAAACACAAGTACATTGTATATTTCTATTTATATGTGTGTGTGTGTATACATGCGTTACATGCACAGGTATCTCTTTTGTATATACAATCTATTTACTTGTATATACATTGTTTTCCACATAAAATGTAAGCTTCTGGAGGACAGGGATTGTTTTGTTTTTACCTTGTATCCCTAGTACCTAGAACAGTTTCTGGCATGTGGTATGACTTTAATAATCCTTTGCTGAATTGAATTGAATTGACTTACCCCAGGCTACAAAGTAAATACAAAATAATTTTGAAGAGAGCTACTCTGGAGGCAAGCTGAGTCTTGAAGGGAACCAGGGAGAACTGGGAGGCAGAGGTGAGGAGGGAGATGTACTCTAGACATGGACAATGTTTCTAAAAATATATAGATGAGAAAAGGAATGTCTGTCTAAAAGGAGCAAAAGAGTAAGCTAGAATGAAAGACGGATTTTGGAGAAGTAGAATTTGGGTCTAGTCTAATGAACATAAATTGGCGAAGAGCAGATGGGAATGGATTAGTCCCAGCAGAGGTAGAACTGATCAGGAAGTATGGGGCATTGGCATGGAGATTAACCTGCCTATAGCGGAAGGAGTGGTGGATGAAAGGGCAGAGTTTGTAAAGCTGGGACTGAAGAAAATAAGGAGAAAGGATAATGAGCAAAGAAAGTGAAGTACTATGTAGAAGAATTTAGTTTTCCTAGATACTTGGGAGTCATAGAACGTTCTTAACTATTTTTACAAAGATGAACATATTAATATTTTAATATTAATATTTTAATGTTCCAAAAGTTTCTCTTTTTCATTTTTATAGCTTCTATTATATAGGTGATCAGATGGTAAAATCCTTAAGAATAAGGACTGCATTATTTTTTATCTTTCTTTCTGAGCTCTAACAAGTCCTTGCAAATAATTGGTTCCCTTAAATTTTTTTGGAGAATTGACCTGCTAAAGAGAGACCAGTGTGGGACTCTGGCAAATGCACTACTGTACTGTGAATTAAGAGACATGGGTTCTAGTCTAGCTTTGTTGCTCATTTAGCTATATGACTCTAGGCAATCATTTCCCTTTCTCTGGGCCTCTATTTTTCCATCTCTATAATGAGGAAGTTGGATCCTCTCAAGTCCATTACAACTCTGATATTGTGATTCCAACTCAGGATTTCACAAAACAATAGATCCCTAGGCCTTCTCTAGACAAGTAAAAAGAGAAAGGATCTGGCTTGTACTAGAAAGGCATCTGTTCCTTTAATTTTAACCATCAGAACCTGGGCTCTATTCCAACAGACTTGAAAAGATGTTTGATGAATGTCACCCGCCCCTGTTCCCCAACTGTCCATGTCTACAAGCATAGAATTCACAAGGAAACAAGTTGAGAATTCTTTAAATCATATGTAATTCAAAGATGAGAAATTATACCATCAATCAGATAGACTTTTTATTTATGAGGTAGAGGCAGGTTTCCTTCACAAGGTCTGTTGTAGCTGTAGGAGATTAACTGGTGAAATCCCCAAATGTTACTGGGAGAATACAGAACCAGATGTGTCTTTTTTAGAGAGTTGCTGATAAAAAGAGGTCCCTACAAAAAGAAGCAGCTAGATGACTCAGTAGAGAGAGTTCTGGGCCTGGAATCAAGAAGACCTGAGTTCAATTCTGGCCTCAGACAGTTAAGAATATATGACCACCCTGAGCAAGACACTTAATCTGTTTGCCTTAATCCTCTGAAGATGGAAATGGCAAACCATTCCAGTGTCTTTGCTGAGAAAACCCCACAAATAGTATGGTCCATGTGGTTGTGAAGAGTTGGACATGACTTAATGACTAACTGAAAAGAGTCTTTGGTTGAGGTCAAGAAAATTGAGTTCTAGTTTCATTTCTGCTCTCATGAACTATGTGATAATAGGTAAAGTCTATAATCCCTCAGACACTTTTTATCAATCTCCATCCTTATTTCTATAACTGTTCTTATCTCTATCACTACTCATCCCTACTCATTCCACCTTTCAAAAAACAACTCCACAGTGACATGCAGCATCATGCTGGAGGGAGAGTAGGGCTTGGTTAATATTAGGAAGACCTGAGATTAAGACCAGTCTCAGACATAAAATGGCTGCATGTCCCTGGGCAAATCACTTATGCTTCTCAGGGACTATACATTGAACAGTTGTCAATATTCATTGGAAAAATGAATTTCTGGGGAGTTCTCTCTACTAGCATAGCCTCCCCTCCACTCCCTCTTCACCCCAAATGTGCAGAGCATCATACTATTGACTGAGGGAGATAATAATTACTAATAGCTATAGCTAACATTTATATAGCATTTACTATGAGGTATATGAAGTGTTCAGAGACGACTAGCACCTTTAGTGTATGGACTTGGTCAACCCTTTTTTGCGGCTGCTCATCCACTTTTAGAGTCTGCATGACACCCAACTCACTCCTGTGGCTTCAAGAAACTATAGTATGGCAGATAGGATAAACCAAGTTGAAGTTAACTGATGGACCTCACACCTATTGGTTAGTTAGGGGGATGTCTAGCCAAAGTATGTAGAGACTTCCACCAGTGGAATGAAAGTATGAGAACAATTTGTTCCAAAGCCATAAAAATGGCTGAATCAGGCCCTATGAAATACTTAGAACTTGGTTAGACATTGAAGACACCAAGGTCATCCACTGCATCTGGAGCCATTGCCACTCATCCTAACTTTTGTCCTGTCCCTAGACTTTGATGACTCTGGAAGAAAGAGTGAGACTTATGCTTTTGTTCAACTCTGCTTCACTTAAGTCCAGTTCACTTGAGAGTCAAGACATTTCTTTGTGCTATCATCAGTCTTCTTTGAAATGAAGGATGAACAACACATGAGTATTATGTGCCATCACTGTGCTAAGGGCTTTTTAATTATTGATTCTTAACCCTTTTTGATGAATTTTTGATTAATGATTAATAAAACTTCCTTAGGAAATGGTATTAGTCTATGTACATATCTGTTCTTTTTTCCATTTCTCTTTTTTTTGCCATTAATAGCTTATTTAAATAGAAAAGGATAGAGTTTTAAATTACATACCATAACTTATCATTTTATTCTATCTTCTAACTTTGTTATTGGTATTGGTATTGATTCTGATTCTTGTCTCATAAGTTTTTACTATATAGATAGTTTATTCAGAAATGATGCCCACATAAGTAATCATTTCCTGCCTATTAGAAAACAACAGATTCCATTTTTCAATGCCTTTGTTGGGTGTTTGTCACATTTAGCATCTTTCCACTCTCTTCTTGGAAAAAAATGTGTGACACATAAGTTTGAAACTTCTTTATAGTCTGCAAAACAACAATATCTTTTGTTTCTTACCCCTGAATCATGTGTTCCAATATATTATTCACTGTTCATCCTAATTCTTCTTTTGTATTGAAGTCATCAAGTATTCAGGTACACATTATATATTGATATGGATGGCCTTATTGAGTTATTCAAAAAATTTCTCAACCTTTTCATCCTCTGCCACAGACCTTGACATACTTGATCAATAGCAATTATCTTCAAAGTGGTCTTTTAAAATTTTTGGCTAATATTTATCATCATGAGCTCTATATTATAAAATAATTGTTTCTTGTTGCAAGTGGAGACTGAGCCCACACTGATAAAATCTAGAATTGTAAATTCTTTTTTTTTTTAAACACATACCTTTTGTCTTAGAATCGATACTAAGTAGTGGTTCTTGGGTAGAAGAGTGGTAAGGACTAGGCAACTGGGGTTAAGTGATTTGCCTAGTGTCAAACATCTAGAAAGTGTTTGAGGCAAAATTTGAACCCAGGACCTCCCATTTCCAGAACTGGCTTTCTATTTACAGAGCCACCTAGTTTCCCCAAATCATATATTGTAAGAGTTAGAAGGGACCTCAGAGGCTTTCTTGTCCAAGACAAAACTGAGTAACTACTATGTGCAGGACATTTTCCTAGGGAATGAAGGTAGACAAATATATAAAGGATTTGCATTCATCAACATGCAAATCTATTGGTATGAAAACTCCCTCCACAAGCACAAATCACAACCCATTTTTAACTTAGTTGATACAGGAATAGCATTTATTAAATACTTAATGTATACCAGGCACAATGGGAAGCATTGAAGATACAAATACAAGAAATTTAATAATAAAGATGAATTAACCTCTACATGGTACTTTAAGATTCACAAGTTATGTTACATATATCCTGTATGGTAAATGCTGTTATTATCCCCATTTTATAGATGAAGAAACTGAGGCTGAAAGGGGTTAATTAACTTGCCTACAGTCATACAGCTAGTAGAATCAGAATCAACAAATATTGATTAAGTACCAAATATATGGGACATGTAGGTGGTACAGTAGATGAAGTGCCAACCCTAAAGTCAAGAAGACTCATCTTCCTGAGTTCAAGTTTTTCCTCAGACACTTACTAGCTATGTGACTTGGGCAAGTCACTTAATCCTGTTTGCTTCAGTTTCCTCATCTATAAAATGAGCTGGAGAAGGAAACGGCAAACCACTTCAGTATCTTTGCCAAGGAAACTCCAAATGAGGACATGAAGAGATGGATCTTCCTGAAAAGAAAAAAAAAAAAAAGACTGAACAACAATATATGGTAGGCACTGTGCTAAGTGTTGGGTATACAAAGAAAGATGTGACAATCTTTGCTCTCAAGAAGCTCACAGTCTAATAGGGGGAGACAACACATTAAAAGAGGCTTAAAAAGGCAGATATCCAATACATGATAGAGCCCTGTAGTCAGAGTGGGAAATGACCTGAAGAAGTAAGTTATAGAATTGATTTCATCTTGTAGGTTGATTGGAGATTGGGAAGCAGGGTGAGAAATGATGAGTTGAATGTCCTGGGCATCCTTCTTAAATGGTAAAGGATCTGGGGAAAAGTTCTTTAGTGTTCATCTCCAGTAAGAGGGAGGGAGGAACCCCAGGTACAGGGGATACTGAGGAAGTATGAGTTTCAGAGTTGATTTCATCTTATAGAATGGTAAACTTCTGGAGATCATGAAATGTAGGAGAGTAGTGAGTTGAGAAATGATGTAAGTACAAGAAACAAAAATCAAACTCAAGTCTTCCAGACTCCAAGTCCAGCATTCTGTTTCTTAAGGCACATAAATATTAAGACACCCTGGATAATACATAGCAAGTATTTGATTGAGGTATGATTTGAACCTCGGTCTTCGATACCACATCTATTATACTAGCTGCCTCTGTGGCCAATTAAGATAAAAAGGGGGGAAAAGGCAGAATCTCTACCCTCAAGGAATTTACAATCTGATAAGTGTATAACTATTTATGTTTAAAAACAAAACAATAAGTCAACAGGAAAAGTCCAGGCAAATCACTTTGAGGAATGCAAAAAGAGAAATGATAGCTGTTGGGATCACAGAAGATTTCATGGAGACTTTGATAATCTTTCCTATAATCCTTGTAGGCAGAATGAAAATATGTGGACTAGATGACAGCAGAGTTCAGTGGATTTGGAACTAGTTGAGTGACCTGACTCATAGAGTAGTTACTAATGGGTTGATGTCAACTTGAAAGGGAATTCTTTAGTGGAATGCCTCAGGGATCTTCTCTTGATCTATGCTACTCTTTTTTTTTTAAATGGTTTGACTAAAGATATAAAGAACATTCTGATTTTTCAGATGACAAAAAGTTGGAAAGAAGAGTTATCATGTTAAATGATAATAGTCTCAGGATTTGAAAAGATCTCTAAAGACTGAAAAGATGGGCTAAATTTTAGTAAGTCAAAATTGATTAGGAATAAATATAAGATTATACATTTCCATTCATAAATCAACTAAAAACAGAACTGGTGATGGATAACAACAATTAATATAAAAAAGAGATATTCTTTTAGGGATTGCAAGTTTAATATGTGTCATCAGTGAGAGAGCAACCACTATTAGCTAAAGCTCCTTTGGGATTGGGCTGCTTTAAGAAGAGGTCAGTGTTCAAAATAAAAAAGGGAATAGTTTCATAGTTCCATTCTTTTCTAGTCAGGACACAGTTAGAGTACAGCACTTAGTTCTTAGCCCCAGATTTCAGAGAAGACTTAGGCAAGCTTGAAGACATCTAGAGGAAAGGGAACTGATGGTGAGATGACTTGGAGACTCTGCCATAAGAGGATTTGCTGTCCTGGTATTAGGGGCAAGGTAACATGTGAGGATAGCATGAGGACAGCCAGAGGTCTTCATCAAGCAAAGCTCTGGAAAGCCTAAAGACCCCTGACCCCCCCAAACAGCAAAGCTCTGGGGTAGTCATAGTGGCTAAGATCAGACATGTAGTGCACTCCTCCCCTGAGGCTTCAACCTCTCCTTCTATTCCCCCTTTGCTGACACTGTATGTTCCTGCTGAAACCTAATGATGTATGCATTCTCTTGGAATCTGGGTTAGATGGTTATATATTCACATCTTAATTTATCAGCCTATAGAAAACTCTGTCTAGATTCCATGATGTACACTAAATCCATTGTATGGAACCTGTAAATCATTATCATCCATTTGTATATGTGAAAAACTTACCTAATCTCTTAGCCTGTTCAAATCTCTCTATAAATTAGAAGCTGTGATCAATAAACTTTGTCATGACTTGCTATCAGCTTGTCTCTGGCCCTCTTGATCCCAAAACCTATTTTCTCATCTCTCCCTCCCTCTCCTGGGGTCCCTTCAATTATTTGATAGAGCTGTTCTCTATCAGTAACATAAAAACTATCTTGAAGCAATTGGAGTGTTATCATGCAGGAAAGGATTTAGATTTATTTAGCTTCGACCCAGAAGGCAACAAGAAGAAGATGCTGAAAGGTAAATTTAGCCTGTTCCTAAAGAAAAACTCTATTTGACCTATCCCATAAAGGAATAAGGTCATTTCTAATTATTAGCTCATGTGAATCTCTTAAGAGAGAGGTCCTACTTAGTCTTTCTTCTAGGGTTGTTTCATATAGCAGACGAGATAGTGAATGCAAAAATGTTTGGGGGGGGGGCAGCTTGGTGGCTCACTGGATTGAGAGCCAGGCTTAAAGATGGGAGGTCCTGGATTCAAATCTGACCTCAGATACTTCCCAGCTATGTGACCCTGAGGAAGTCACTTAACCCTATTACCTAGCCCCTATTGTTCTTGTGCCTGGGATCCAATATGCAGTACTGATTTTTAAGATGAAAGGTAAGAGTTTTTTTAGAAAATGCTCTGGAAACTATTGTCTGTACAGTTGCTAAGAGACATAACAATGGGAGCCCAATAACTTCATCTTGACCCTTTGACACCTAGTATACCCTTGGTCATTGGTTTTACATTATGATTTTGGATGAAATCGATGAACTAATTTGAATAGATTCACATCTAGTCTAAGGGTAAACATCTGTTTACTTTTACTCTTTAGGCATTTGTCTCATTTGGTTTTGAATTTGAAGAACCTCTGAGAGAGTTAATGAATGAAAGTCTTGTCTTCAAGGGATAAGATGTTATAATGGATCAAGATCTAATCTCAGAGTCAGGAATATCTAAATTCAAGTCCTGCTTTTGACACATATTAGTTCTGATTCCCTGGGAAAGTCACACAACCATTCAGGGCCTCAGGCAACTCTCTAAGACTACAAATTGCAAAGTAGATGACAATTTGTGTTGGTAGAGGGCATGTTCTCACTGGGAGTTCTAAGCCTATACAAATTCAGTTACTGTCTGGTAATTAAAAAAAAAAAGGAATGAGCATTTACTGGCTTGCAAATTATTGAGGGACTATGACAGAAAAGGCCCCTGTACTCATTCTATATTGAAGAAGTCTGTTTTTGTGATGACAGATACATGACCTGCTGGTGGGCTATAGATGAAGCTTTTCTGGCTTTATAAGACCTGACCCAGACATAGGGAAATCTAAGCTCAAATAATAAAAATTACAAATAGCCCACAGGGAAATTCATTGAATAATCATGATAAAAATGACAAAGTCCACATTTCTATAGTACGTTCAGGTTTAAGACTACCTCATGGGTGCTCACATCATTCCAGGTTAATAAGCTGGGTTGCTTACTGGTTCTGCATGGAATACATCTCATTTTTTCAAATTTTCATCAATTTCCCTCAAAAATAGGGTCACAGAGTCATTGAATAGATTCATTTTGCTTTTTAAATTGGTCTCAGAGATAGATAGCTGCTCTAGAGAAATTGATGTTACCTCCAGAACATTATACACAAATCTTTCAAATGGAACCTTATGTAGACTTTTAGTGAGTTGGTACCATCGCTATCCAAACATTATACTTATTTTTATTTGTATTTTTCCCACACACACATTCACTTAGGAATATATTTTTCTTCTTACTCCTTGCCAAGAAACCATTCCTTGTATAAGGAAATTTTAAAAAAGGATTTAAAAAAGAAAGAGAAAAGAAATTAGTCAAACAAACTAACATATCAACCTTTTCCAACAGGATGTGTTGGCTAAGAAAAATAATATACACACAATCTACTTTTAGATTTGATCTACATTATTAACATTTTTCTCCCTTAGTGTCTAAAGTCTAGACAATCTACAAAATAATAAATCAAGAACTGATTTTGCCAGTTTTCAAGGCATAAATGCTCACACGGCAAATTTCACAATCTGGTCAAGAGCCCTGGTGCTAGCACATTCCTGAGGATGCAGTATTCCATACCCAAAGTCCCCTACTTTTTCAATGAAAGGAAGGGGTCTTTACTTTTTTCCCCCCAGAATCAAACCTGGTCAATTTTGCTTTTTTCATATCTACAGGTGCAGAGAAGTATAAAGATTGAGTTAACTTGATGGCAAAAGCTATCAGAGGCAAATAGGGTATAAATTAATAGATATCCCACCCAGCCCTAGAAGAACCCTCTTGTCAAAGGTTACCAAGGGTCTACTTTGTACTTTGTGTCTTGTAGTTACCTATTCAAGCACATATTGCCTTCTTTGTTAGAATGTAAGTCCCCTGAGGCCAGGGACTAGTTTATACTTCTCTTTGAAACTCTAGTCTTTAGCACATTGTAAGTGCTTAATAAATGATTGTTGATTATTGGATGCAATAAAGAACTCTTAAATTAATTAAAAAATTATATATAAATATATATATATAAATAAAAATAAAAAAGAATTGTCACTAAGTATTGATTCTAAGACAGAAGAGCAGTGAGGGCTAGGCAATTTGAATTCAATTACTTGCACAGGGTCACACAGCTAGGAAGTATCTAAGGCCACATTTAAATCCAGGTCCTCCCAACTCCAGACTTGGTGCTCTATCCTCTCTGCTTACAACTTTACTTTCTCTAGTCATTTCCCCCCTATGAGTTCTGAATCATAAGACCACAATAAATGTTCCTGATGAATACAATTTTCTCCTTTTGAGGGAAAACAGGAAACGTGAAAAAAAGAATTCTCAAAACATACTTCTAATAGCTATTTCTTTCTTTCTTTCATATTCTTTGATATTTCCTGCATAGAAGTACATAGCAACCCTTTGGGGCTCATTCTTTATACTACTCTAAGGACTGAGCCCTCATGGGCTAATTATCCCATTACACATATGTTTCTTAAGATCCTAGGACTTACCTGGGCTCAAATCTGACCTCAGACACTTCCTAGCTAGTTTAATTTAATCTCAAACACCTAACCCTTATAATTCTTCTGTCTTGACCTATACTTGGTATCCATTCTAAGATAGATGGTAAGGATTTTATTTTATTTTTTAAAATATCATAGGACTTAGAATTGAAGAGGCTCTTAGAGATCACTTGGGACAGTGATGGCAAACCTTTTGGAACTATGTGCCATCCCCCCCTTACTGGGTGCTGCCCCACCCCTACCACCTTATCCCAGACTAGGGTAGGAGAAAGGGAGGGAGTGGCCCAGGTGCTCTGATCAGGGGAGGGATTAAGTGTTTCCATTAGACTGCTGATTGGTAGAGAGGCAGGAAGGCCTGGTGGAGAGGGGAAAGGTCTGCCTTTCTAATAACTAACTCTGTCAGGTGATGGCTTGGGTGCCCAGGAGAGGTCTCTGTGTACCATCTTGGACACCCATGCCATAGGCTTGCCATCACAGACTTAGGATATTCCCTCTCATTTTATAGACCGAGAGAGGAGAAGACTTGTCCAAGGTCACATAGCAAGAACTAAGATAATAACTACAAGTCTTCTGAGGATACTTTTCATTATATCAGATTATTATCTGATTGACAGATTAGTTTTTGAGGGAAAATTATCTTTTCATTTTCTGAAGAATTCACAATAAATAAAAAGACAAATATTCAGGTGTGCAACTAACCAGTTTTCCCTCCCTTATTCTAAAAACTGAATCAAATATCTGGTTCTTGGACAATGGAGAAGCCAAGTCAACAAGCATTTATTAACTGCATTCCAATCTCTGGAGATACAAAGAAAGGCAAAAAACAACAGTCTTCAAGGAGCTCAGTCTAATGGGGGAGGCAACATGTAAACAGGTATGTACAAATAAAATATAGACAGGATAAATCAGAGATGGAAGTTACCAAGATTAAGGAGGACTGAGAAAGGTTCTTGCAGAAGTGGGATTTTAGCTGAGTTTGAAGGAAGCCAGGGAAGCCAGGAGGTAGAGATGAGGCATGAGTGGTAAGGAAAACTCTTTGCCAGGCACTTAAAAAAAAAAAAAAGACCAATTTTTATAAGGAAGAGCAGCAGTTTAACGAAAGAATGAAATCATCCCTCAGGCAATTCCAAAAACAACACAAAAAAGAGGAGTATGAAACAAAAACAGATTTCCCCTGAACGTAATTTAATGCATTTGTTTTATTTTCTGGTAGGAGTAAAATCCGCCCTGTAAAACTAACAGTTTATCTGCAGGAATTGGAACACACTGACTCTACAAAGATGATTAAAAGATAATGTTGGAGGGAAATATAAACACCTTTTAGGTCACAGTTAGCAAAGAGCTTTACTTTTGACATAGTAATTAAAAGCCCATCAGCCCAGGGGAGTGTAGCTAACATATCACCCTGAAAATAATGACATATTTACTCTGACTTGACTTCTCAGTAAAGAATCCCAGGCCTCATTACCACCTGCCCTCCCCACTCCCTCTTTTCCTCCCTCTTTACTCCACACACCCTAGAGAAATTTGCTTTCCTCCCAGAATATAAAAGGAAAACTAGGAGTTCCTAGAAAATAATCCCCTTATTACCAGAAATGAATCAATGAATATGCATTTTATCCTCCTACTGTCTGATAAACTTCTTGAGAGAACAAATGCTTTTGTCTTTATATTTTTAGCACCCACCTCAATGCCTGGCACAGAGTAGGTGCTTGGTGAATGATTGTTAAATTAGATTTATTGATATTTGAGGGGCATCTAGGCGACTCAGTGGATAGAGCACCAGATCTGGAGTTGGGAGGACCTGGGTTTAGCTTTGACCTCCTTCCGTTACTTCCTAGCTAGGCAAATCATCCAACTCCATTTGTCTACCCCTTGCCCTTCTCATTTAAAATTATTAAGACAGAAAATAAGGGTTAAATTTCTAGTTATTGAAACAAGAGCTCACCTTTGACAAAAACTGTTGGAAAAATTAGAAAGTGGTCTGACAGAAACTAGATATAGACCAATATCTCATACCACATATCAAGATAAATTCAGAATGGATACATGACTTGGACTTAAAGAGTGACATTATAAGCAAATTAATGGAGTATGGAAGAAATTACTTGTCAGATCTGGAAAGGGGGAAAAGAGTTCATGACCAAATATGAGATAGGGAGGTTAAAAAAGAAATAAAATAGATAACTGATTACAAAAATAAAAAGGTTTTTATAAACAAAACCAAGGCTGCTAAAAAAGAGAAGAAAAACAGGAAACTAGGGGAAAACATTTTTTGCAGCAAGTTTCTCTGGAAAAAAGGCTCATTTTTTTAGATATACAGGGAATTGAGGCAAATTTACAAGAATAAAAGCCATTCGCCAATTAATAAATGGTCAAAGACTATGAATAGGCCCTTTTCAGAGGAAAAAATCCAATCTATTAATCAACAGCCTTATGAAAAAATCTTTAAATTATTAATAATTAGAGAAATGGAAATTTAAAAAAAGTTGAGGTACCATCTTATATTCATCAGACTGGCTAAGATGACAAAAATGAAAATGACAAAGACTGAAGGGAGTATAGGAAAACAAGTACACTGATGCAATATTGGTAAAGCTATGAATTAGTCCAACTATTCTGGAGAGCAATTTGGAACTAAGCCCAAAAAGCTCTTAAACTGCATACCCTTTGATCTAGAGATACTGCTACAAAGCTCTATGCCACAAAGAGATCAAATAAAGAGGAAAAGGAACCATGGGTACAAAAATATTTATAGCAGCTTTTTTGTGATGACAAAGAATTGGGGGTGCATATCAATTGGGGAAGGGCTGAACAAGTAATTATATAAAAGTAATAAAATACTAGTATGTGATAAGAAATGATGAAAAGGATGATTTCAGAAAAACTTGGGAAGACTTGTATGAATTGATACAAAGTGAAATGAACCAGGAGAAAATTTTATACAATAACAATATTATAAAGATAATTAACTTTGAAAAACTTAGTAACTGATCAACCCAATGACCACAACTCCTAAGGACTCATACTGAAACATGCTATCCATCTCCAGATAGAAAGTTGATGGACTCAGAGGACAGAGTGAAGCATATTTTTCTTCCTCCTTCCTTCCCTCCATCCCTTCTTTTCTTCCTTTCTTCCATTATTTCTCTCTCTTTGACATGGCTAAAGTGGGACTTTGTTTCACATGACTATACATATTTGTAATGGGTTTTGTATCTCTTACTTTCTCAATGGATGGGGTTAAGAGAAGAAGGAGGTAGGAGGGAGAAAATTAGGAAACTAAACTAAAATTTAAAAAATATATACAAATTTAATAGAACACTTTCCTGAGTTTACCTCTTCTTTCTCCTATTAGCTCTTCTATTAGACCTCAATAACATTGGGCCTGGATTTTCTGCTTGGTCCTCAATATTTGCCCTTTGAACATCTTGTGTCTATTTTTATGTATTGTTCTGATTTTATATATATTATACATATATTTATACATCTACACATATAATAAACATATACAACTATACACATATCTATTTGTCTGTCTATCTATCTATCTATCTATCTATCTATCTATCTATCTATCTATCTATCTATCTATCTATCTATATCTACACACACACACATATATTGTCTCCCTCCACTAGAATGGAGCTTCTTGAGGGCGGGGATTGTTTTCATTTTTTCTTTGCATACCCAGAGTGAGCTTGTTAGTGACCCTCTCTGGACTTCAGCTTCTTATTTGTAAAATGAGGGAATTAGACTAGATCATGTCTAAGTTTCTTTGCAGATCCAAATCTATAATATTGTGAGATGAATGTGTGTCATACATATACAAAATATTTTTATATGTGTACATGAATACAAATACATTGAAGATCCATAATTTCATTCATATGAACATTTCTTCAGCTGATACAGGGCACGACTCCTGCATAGTTTAGAACAGGGGTTCTTAACTTAGGCTTCATGAACTTTATTGATTTACTTTTAAAATAGTACTGTCTCTTCAGTGAGGAACAGTGTGAGTAGAGTGGCTTGATTGGTTTCTAAACCCTTTCACCAGGGTTTTACTTGTGTCTCTCTTGAGTGTTGAGTCTGAATTCTGCAACTGGGTTGAGACAGACTTGTGGCTGCTGGGTTTCATTCTTCCTCTGGGAGTATTGTTGTGGGGGACTATAGGTTGGGCTCTCCAGCTGACCAGGCCTCTCTGCCTTTTAGATATGGCTTGAAGCAGATAAAGACTCCTTTCTATAGTGGTCCAAGACTGGACTGAGCAATTTCGGGATTTTCTTGAAGATATGTATATACATGTTGAGCACTGAAATGGATCCTTCTCGTTGATTCCACCCCCATGTTTCAACCACTAGGATCCTGGCCCACCCTTTAATTGGACCTCAGACCTACAGATTTCTACAGCCATTGGAATTTAAGCTGACTAGGTTGAGACTGTCAAAAGACCTGGCAGCATCCTCTTTAGGTCTTGCCAATAAGCTGTCTAGGACCTCAGCAGTACTCCAACAGGAAGCCTTGCCCACCCGGTTATGGTGACCAAGTTTTTCACCCTAAGGATTCTACTATCCTTGCCCCATCCTCAGAGACTTAGAGCATGACTCATTCCACATAGTACTTCCTACAGGCTGAATCCCCAAGCACCTAAGCCCCTGCTGCCTGAATCAAACCTCAGACTCAGGCTCTCATAGATGTGCCCATTAAATTACACGAAACCTGAAATAGCCCAATAGTCGGTGAGAGTAGTATTCACCCTGCTAAGACACACTCTTTCCTCTCTCATCCATCTAGAATCTTTTTTTTAAACCCTTACCTTCCATCTTAGAGTCAATACTATGTATTGGCTCCAAGGCAAAAGAGCAGTAAGGGCTAGGCAATGAGGGTCAAGTGACTTGCCCAGGGTCACATAGCTGGGAAGTGTCTGAGGCCAGATTTGAACCTAGGACCTTCCATCACTAGGCCTGGCTCTCAATCCACTGAGCCACCCAACTGCCCCCATCCATCTAGAATCTTGAGAAACTCTCATAGCCCTGCCCCCCTTTATCATTGCCCTTGAGATCATCTTATCACATCAGATAGGACCTCTGCCCACCTCCCCAGTGATAGAGAATTTAGGTTCCCGCATTGCCTACCTAAACAAAGTCTGAATCATGCACCTTACTCTCTAGCGGTCACTTGGAACACCCCCCCACCCCACCACCACCTCCCTATTTAACCACTTTCCAGCTGCTATTTCAAGGAGATTCTCCCATGCAAAAATATTTCCCCATCACTCTGTCTTGGAGTCTGCCTCCTCCCCACATTGAATATCCCTCTCTCCCAACCCTGCAAGGACATCATCATCAACTTCTTCTTGGCCTTGACTTTGGTCTGCTTCCAGCTGTCTATCTGGTGGCAGAGAGAAGAGCCTAGATACCTTGATCATTCTGGGACTTTGGGTGTGGGCCCTGGGGGAAACCTGTAGAAGCTGCCTCTGGTATCCCTACCTGTTTCAGCTTCCTTTTAAGGGCATTAAGAAAGCTCACAGTGCTGAGAGAGGTTTAAGGGTGGGTCTTCCAGCTGCTTTAAGGATTCTTTTCTAGAGTTGTCTAGAATTGAATGAAGGAATCCCTGAACTGGTTTGGTTATGAGTATATTGATTGCTGATCAAATACATATCAATCATATGTATATCCAATGACATGGATACCTTCTCCCCAACTGTGTTTCAACCACTAGGACCCCTACCCACCCTGCTACTTAAACTGACCCCAGGAACTCAGAGATGGACTAGAAACCTTGCCCACCAGATTTTCTGGAAACTAAGACTGCCCATCAGTCACCAGCAATACCTCCCATCTCCCTGAACTCTCTTCCCTTCTTTACAGAAGTTTAGACATCTATCCTGAACCTTGATTGGAGCCCCTTAGAACCTTCCCAATTTCTGGCATTGGTTTGGGATCTTGTCCCAGCAGCTGGGAGCCCTACCCACTAATTGGTGGGAATACAGAACTATCTCCCTTTTGTAGACCTAATGGTGAATTGGGCACCACATTCCTACCCTTAGGTCACTTAACTGTGACAATGCCCCCAGGAAACTGACTTTTGAAGAATAACTACCACTAGAAAACAATATATTTGGGACTATATACAGTCCTTATTGGAGCAAAGTTGGTAGTGCAGTCTCAGATACTTACTAGCTGTGTGATCCCAGGCAAGTCACTTAACTCTTTTTGCCTCAGTTTCCTTATCTACAAAATGAACTGGAGAAGGAAATGGCAAACCACTCTACTCCAGTATCTTTGCTGAGAAAATCCCAAATGGGATTATGAAGAGTCAGAAATGATGGAAACAGTTGAACAAGTAGTCCCTATTACTCCACAATTCCATGAGTAGAACACAGTTGGTAGTTTGGAAAGACAATAGACTGTGCATTATAATTGAAGGCCCAGAGTGCCCATTTTTATAATTTATATATAACTTTTAGACAGAGTGATGTAGTATTAATAGGAGTCTGCCCCATCACCAGGGGTTTGAAGTAGTAGGGTAGTATGAGCCACTGGTATAAAAGTAGTCTTGCCTAATAAAAAATGAGGAATGGGTGGGGAGTTGGGGAGGGAATCAGAAAACTTAGCTCTGACAGGACCCCAGCAAGTGGGGTCCAGGGTTGGGTCATCTCAGGGTTGGTTAAACTTTAGCAAATATGCTTCCTAGATCTAAATCAGTTCAACCAACTTTCATTGACTCATAACCCCAAAGCACAAACCTTCTATAATCTTCCCATTTAAAGAGAATCCTTCAGGATGATAGTGAACACCTTTGTCTATCACCTTCCCCAAGGTCCCATAAGCTTGGATCCCAGATCTTTAGACTCCAGTTCCAAAGCTTTTTGTACTTTTTGTGTCTTTCTTTGACCAGTCATAGGAAGAAGTTATCTCTGTGGTTCCACTTCTCAAGGAATCTTATATGAATCTTGTATCAGCATAAGGAATGTCTTTTGGGAATGGAATGATTAAAGTTGTGTTTACTCTAGTTAAATGATTTTTTAAAATATATTTTAAAATATGGTCAAAGGATATGATGAGTAGTTTTCATATGAAATAAAATGATCTATAGTCATATTAAAAATGTTTCAAATCACTATTGATTAGAGAAATGTAAATTAAAAAAAAACAAACTCTGAGCCATCCATTCATACCTATCAGATTGGCAATATGACAAAAAAGGAAGATGACAGATTTGAAAAGGATGTCAAGGACGTGGGGAAATTGAGACACTAATGGTATTGGTGTTTTGAACTACTTTAACCTTTAAGGCCTAAAACAATGCAAATGTTCTTGACCAAGCAATGTCACTTCAAGGTATGTATCCCAAAAAGATAAAAATAATTGAAAAGGACCTATATATACAAACATATTTATAGTAGCTCTCTTTGTGGCAGCAGACTTGGAAAGTGAGGGTATGTCCATCAGTTGGGGAGTGACTGCACACAATCTGGTATATTTTCTGATGGTATACTATTGTAGTATAAGAAATGATGAGCAGGATGTTCTCAGAAAAATCTGGAAAGACCTATGTGAACTGATGCAAAGTGAAATGAGCAGAACCAGAAGAACACTGAGGCTAATAAGAGCAATATTGTACAATGATAAACTGTGAATGACTTAACAACTCTCAGTAATAGAATTATTGAAATCAGAAAGACAGTGAGATAGTCATTCTGATTGAAGGCTCATAATATACAGGTTTCAAATTTATATAGAATTTTGATTTATGATGAAAAATGCTATCCACCTCCAGAGAAAGTATTGATGGAATCTGGATGCAGACTGAAATGTACTTTTAGAGTTTATCTTTACTTCTTTTTTTTTGTTGTTCTGTGTTTTCTTTTCATAACATGACTGACTGACATAGAAATATGATTTGTAAGACTGCATGTGTTTAACCTAAATCAAATTTCTTGCTATGTAAGGAAGGAGAGGGTAGAGGGAAGAGGGGGGATAGTATTCAGAACTCACTATTAAAAATTAATGTTAAAATTATTTTTACATGTAGTAGAAAAAATCAAAATTAAAAAAATTTAAAGCAATAAGCACAATTTTCATAAACCTTTAGTATCAATTCTAAGACAAAAGAGCAGTAAGAACCAGGCAATCAGGTTTAAGTGACTTGCCCAGAATCACATAGCTAGGAAGCATGTGAGGTCAGATATGAACACGAATCCTCTTGACTCCAGACTTGGTGCTCTATCCACTGTGGTACTTAACTGCCCCCAATGAACATAGTTAAAATATCCAAAAGAAGTCTTGGGTAGATGTTCTATGGAAAACATAGAAAGATAATATAAATAAATGGGCAAGATGAGAAGAGATAGATGTATCATGATAGGGAATTTCCTCATGTAGAATGTCCTCTCTGAGTGTATAGCAGCTCCCTCAGAGTTACAGGGAATTGCTTGGGGCACTGAGAAGTAAGGGGCTTGCCCAGGGCAAGAGGTCAGACTCAAAACCAGTCTTTCTGATTGTAAGATCAGCTTTTTATTCATTACTCTTCATTTCTTCTGTTTAGTTAATATTTTCACAAATATATCCTTGAAATCAAGAAATAGGACCAGAGGGAAGCTAATTTTGGTCTTGGGGTCACAAAGACTTCGAGTTTAATTTATGTCTCAGATCCTTTAGAGAAGCTAGGTGGTGCAGGACTGGACTTATCTTCATGAGTTCAAATCTGATCTCAGATGCATAATAGTTGTGTGACTCTGGGCAAGTCACTTAACCCTATTTGCATCAGTTTCTCATCCATAAAATGAGTGGGAAAACAAAATGGCATGCCATTTCAGTATCTTTGCCAAGAGCATCCCAAATGGGTCACAAAAAGTTGGACATGCCTAAAAAATAAAGAATCTGATATGACTGAAACATGACTGGACAACAATAACAGATGCACTAGCTTTGTGACCCTGAGCAAGTCACTTAACTTATGTCTGCCTCAATTTTCTCATCTATGAAATGTGGTGTTGGATTTGATGGCCTATAAAGTTTCTTCCAAGTTTAAATCTATGATATGTGGAAAGGAAACTAGAAATAAGTTCTGAACTTTCTACCATTGTGTTGAAACAAGCAACAGTGGGAATATCAAGAGAGAAGAAATTTTCAAGACTGACAATTGGTGGGGGAAGGGGCAACTGGGAGTGGCAGTTGGGTCATGTGACTAGCACTTCCTTCCTGCCAGCTTTACTTCTGCCTGGCATGGGAAGTGGAAGGGGCTTGTTCAGCCCAGTCTGGAGTGGAGTGCCTCTACTTGCTTCGGCCCAAAGACACAGGCCCAACCAGCTCTGAAGGTGAGAACTGTTCTCGTTGCTTTCAGTCTACTGCTAAGACTCTGAAATTGACAAAACTAGTGCAGAGGATGGGAGTGGGAGAAACCCTCCACCAGCCTGTGAGGCCTGGCCTTAGCTCCAAAGCTGAGGAAGATTTCAACCTTATTTAGGGACATCCCTTGCCCCTCTTTCCTGATACCTCTAATATCCAAACTGGTTATTAAACTTTATCTTATTTGAATTCGCAGTCAGATAAGTGGACTATCTTTTCTGGGGCATAGAGAGAACTGAAATTCAGTTCAGTCATTCAATGACAAACAGTCCTTATCAAACCCCTGCTGCTTCCTCTTGGCAGTGGGCATCTCTCTCCTTTGCCTCACCGAGCAATATTCCCTCTCTCCCTTCAACTCCTTTATACCCTGCTACAAACCTTCCATATCCCCTGTGTATTTTTACTCCTCCCATCTTTTCCCAATAAATATTACAGATACTATGGTCTTATTGAAGGTAATAATTAAAATAGAAATTCCTTCATAAGAAAACTATAAATGCTCTGGCTGAAACCTCACAGAATACCGAGAGGGGTTGGGGCAGCATTGTAAGGGTCAGACCACCCTACCCCCTCCAAGCTCTCCTCAATTGGTTAAAAATACCACTTTCCATCTAGTTGCCCAGATGAGACTTTCACAAACTTGACTCTTCCTTTCTCAGGCCCCCATCTTCCAAAGCTGAGAGATTGCCACTTCTTTTCAATGCTTTCTCTTCAACTTCTCTTGATTCCTTTCCCTTCTCTCTATGTAAATGGCCATCACCCTAGTTCAGGCTCTCCTCAACTCTCATATGGACTATTCCAATGGTCTTCTAGTTGATCTTCTAGCTTCCATTTCCCCCCTCCAAACAGCTGCCAAAATAATATTCCAAGAACGCAAATCTGGCCAATTTTAGAGTAATGGATAGGATATGAACTCTTCATCTGGGCCAGTGTGGCTACACTCTACCTTTCCAGGCTTACTGAACTTTACTGCCCTTCAGTTAGGAGGTTCAGTAGATTGAGTGCTAGTCCTGGGGTCAGAAAGCCTGAAGTTTAATTCCAGCCTCAGATATTTGCTAGCTTTGTGATCCTAGGCAAATAATTTAATCTCTGTTTGCCTCAGTTTCCTCAACTGTAAAATGGGGATAATAACAACCCTTACCTCAAGGATTGTTGAGAAGATAAAATGAGATAATATTTGAAAAATGCTTTAAAAAGTGACTGGCAGTTAGTAGGAGCTTAATAAATGCTTGTTTCTTCACTCCTTTCATGCCTTCTTCACTCTAGTGAAAGTGATCTATTGGACCCATTCTTTCACTCTTTATACAGACTGTGGCTTAAGCCTGTATGGTATTTTCTCTTCACTTACACCTTTTATTTATTTAAACTCTTACCTTCTTTCTTAGTATTAATTCTAAGCCAAAAGAGCAATAAGGGCTAAGTAATCAGGGTTGTGAGAATTCAATACCAACTTGTACCACTTTTCTTGATATCCTAAGACCAGTTGTGGGATGTTTCTCTAATGAACTGGGTTTCTGCTCAGCCCCTGCCCTTTGACTAGATTAAAAACAAGGTCTGAGGCTTATTTGGATAAAGAGGATGCATGGGTAGTCTGGAAGGATATTCTAGAAGAGTCTTGCCTCTTGTTGCACTTGACTCTTCCCATCAGGAAGACCGAAGATAGGCCTCTGACTCAAACTGAGTTCAAGTCTGAACAATCAAGGGGACCCAGAAAGAGCTCACAGATATATTTTTTTTTTTAGCCAAGCAATGGGAATGAATGAGAACAACAGACAAATAGCAAGTTTGGGTTAGCTAGGTAACCAGCCATGAGACCAACTCACTTTTCACTATTTAATAAATAATTATAAATTAATATACAGTCTCCAGAGAATTTTAATCATAATAATGTTAAGTGATTTACACAGGGTCATACAGCTAGGAAGTGTCTGAAGTCATATTTGAACCCAGGTCTTCCCAACTTCAGGCCCCATGTTCTATCTACTGTGCTACCTAGCTGTCCCTTCACTTCCACCTTTTAGAAGTCCTTTTGCTGTGTTTCAGTCATTTTAGTTGTGTCTGACTCTTTGTGACTCCATTTAAAATCTTCTTGGCAAGGATACTGGAGTAGTTTGCCATTTCCTTCTCTAACTCATTTGACAGATGAGAAAACTGAGGCAAATAGGGTCAAGGGACTTGCCCAGGGTCACATAGCTACCCAGCACTCTATTCAGTGAGTTATCTAGTTACCCAGACTTAGTGCTTAGAAGTCCATCAAGACTCACCCTGGTGCTATTTCCTGTGGGGAAGCCTTAACTGATTTAGCTATTGTCACTGTGCTCTCTCTTCTTAAATGATCACATTCATCTTCATAGGTTCAATCCATTCAGCAGAATGTGCATAATTGAAAATCCATTACTCTAAAAAAGAATTATGTTTCCTGGGAGCCCACTGACTTCCCATCATTACATACTTCCTGTAGACAGGGGATATTAGGAGGGGATGTGGAGGGTCCCACTCTCTGGCATCTTGGTTTGATGGTGGTGAGTGGGATTTTCAACAGGCTGATCAGCCATGGGCACATGGTCTTTTTTTTTTGTATCCTCTTTTATTCTTTTATTTCTTTTGGTCGTTAATAAATTCCTTAAAATATAATATTTTTATTATTGAGATTTAATTTTAACTTTTACAAATGTAAGCTTCTTGAGGGCAGGAATGATTTTTCATTTTTTTCTTTTTTATTTCCCCATGCTTTGTATAGTTGCTGGCACATAGCAGTCACTTGGATTAATTTGCCTTGGAGTGGATTGAAAAATTTTTTTATACTTCCCATCTGTATTTAGTACTCATCCACAACATACTTATAGGGAAGTAGAAAATACAGAATTGAAGGGGATCATAGAGATTTCTAATTCTCTCATTTCCAACTTGAGGGAATTATAGCCCAGGGAATATTCTACTTCCCCAAATTCACAAAGGCAGAACAAAGCAGAGCTGGGACTTAAACCAAGGTCCTCACACCCCAAAACCTGCACCTTAGAAAAGCTGCCATATCCTTGTGAGAGATGTTTATTCTTTCAGTCTGGAGACTTTCTTCAGTCATCTAGATTTTATTAGTGTCCGTAAACAGAAGAGTATCATATTGGTAGTGGATCCCAGGAGAACTATTTTCTGGCGTGTTGGGAGTACAAGATAGTCGGATAAATTCTTTCACTCTGTCTCAATTGCCTCCCGCTGCCCCCAATCCCCATCCCCACCCCTTCTTATCAAGAGAGGAAATTCTCCAGGGTGAAATTACAGGCTACTTCCTTGGAAAGAAGGATACCAGGACAGGTAATAGGCACCAAAGACTATCTCAGCATCTCAGAAAAACCACATTTCTTTGCTTGGGAATGTTTGCAGCTCTAGTTTACCTGAGCAACAAGAAAAACTCCCAAACCACTGCTATGGTTCTCATAGGACCAGGGGGCTGACAGGGCTGTGGGTGAGGGGCTCCCTTTCAGTCTTTCTGAGAACTTGCTACCCCCACTTGGATAGGCAACCAATATGGGGTTCCAGAACCAGGCAGGGTAGGGAAAACAGTTGTGGGAAAGACCATCCCAGGGGCAGAATGAGCATCATCAAACAAGATTTATAGGGCCAAATTTGCCCAATCACGCCCAGGAAGGTTCTAGCCGTTTCAGCCCTAGGCCTCTAGTGGGGGTGGAACCTCCTCTGAAATTCCATGGGTATGGTAAAAAGAGCATATAGAGGAGAAAGGCCTGGCTTTGGAGTCAGAGAACCTGGGTTCAAAGAAGTGTTCTACTTATGCTGCCTGTTGAGATTTTTCTCTCCCACTTCAGTTGCCTCATCTTTAGAACTGGGGAGGGGATGTAGTTGAGTGAAATGATTTCTAAGATTTCTCGCTGGCTCAAAATGGCTTGTTTCTTCCCAAATATCTTCTCCACTCAGCTTTCCCTAGCCAGATATTCTGTAATTAGATTTGTTTTAAGGCTTCTGTCTCAGGTTAAAACATCCATAGCCCTAGGGGTCTTGTGGGGAGCCTCAGACTCATTCACAAAGAGGTGCAAATAACTGATAAGGATCCCATCCTGAGGGGGAAAGGGATAAGGGAGGGCTGGAACAGCTAGTGGGGAGGGAGAGAGACTTTGGGGCTGGATGCAGAAAGATGAAGTAAGGTCCAGGAGTTGGTTTACTTCACAATTTTACAGAGAAGGATGGGCTCTAAATATAAGTATTTTATCTGGTGAAGTTGCAACAAGAAGGTTCCCTCCCTTCCCACTGAGGCCTGCCCTGGCTTGCTCCCTGGCAGCTTCCTTACTCACAATGTGCAAAGTTCTACTGGGTTTCTTTCTTACCTTGAAGTCATTGAGGGTTAGGGGGGAGGAGGCAGTAGCTGGGAAGGACTCATCCACCTCCACAAGCCCTTATAATTACTCTAATGACTGTCTTGAGATAGCAATAAAAGCCTAGAAACTGGAGCTTTCTTTTCCTTCCTTCCTTCCTTCCTTCCTTCCTTCCTTCCTTCCTTCCTTCCTTCCTTCCTTCCTTCCTTCCTTCCTTCCTTCCTTCCTTCCTTCCTTCCTTCCCTCCTTTCTTTCTTTCTTTCTTTCTTTCTTTCTTTCTTTCTTTCTTTCTTTCTTTCTTTCTTTCTTTCTTTCTTTCTTTCTTTCTTTCTTTCTTTCTTTCTTTCTTTCTTTCTTTCTTTCTTTCTTTCTTTCTTTCTTTCTTTCTTTCTTTCTTTCTTTCTTTCTTTCTTTCTTTCTTTCTTTCTTTCTTTCCCTCTCTCTGCCTCTCTCTCTTCCTTCTTTCTCCTTACCAGACCTGTGATTTCATCAATGTAATATTACAATTCCTTCTACCAACAGTACAGATACCAACCCAGCCTATTTTCACATCCTCTGGTTCTTGTCTGCTTTCTTCCTCAAATGTTCCATAGAGTATTCTCAGCTATCTGTCTACCCTTTAGGAGTCCTAGGAGAACTTTGCCTGAAATTATTGAAATTTTTAGGGACCAATACATAAATGAAGGAGCATGAAATATTGTATGAACTTAATTGTTTCACAAGGTCCTAAAAAAAAAATAACAAAATTTCTCAGAGCTTCTTTGTCTTTCTATGCAGCTCTTTCTAACCTTTCTCCCCCACTATCCCATTCCCCCCAAAAACAACAAGAAGTTTCTTTAGATTGATCACTTGGGAGATTTGGTTTTTAAATCTCTCATTAAAAATCTATAACCTTGGACCAGACCTCTCCCTTCTCTGAGCCTCAGTTTTCTCAACTATAAAGTTAGAGGGCTGGGCTAGAAGTTTTTAAACATATCTTCTAGCTCTGATATTTCATGGCTTATGAATCTGAATTTTCTTTTCTTCTGGTCCTGTGAAGGCTGGCCCTGAGGCAGCTCTGAATTAGACCTCCAAATTAGACCAGTTACTCTCCTGGAAAAATCTTCTCTAATGTGTTGATTATTTCTTATCTTTTCCCTCTCAGCCTTTCATCTCTATCAGTTGGTAATTTACTAAAACTATTTCCAAGTTACCACTAGTAGGCAATAAGTAGGCTCTTACTCCTTGGTCTTTGACTTTAACTATGAGCTTTTTAAAAAGGACATTTTTAAAATGTTTAAATTTTTTTAATTAAAATTTTTAATTAAAATTTAAATTTTAAATGTTTAAAAATTCAACACTCCACGTATTTATTCAATGCTAGATAGGTCCAAGGAGAATACATAGAAGCATAAAATGTTGTGTTAGGAAAGACTTCTTCCCCTTTCTGGATTTCTGTGGAAAACAAGGGAATTGAGCAAGTTGACCTCTTCATTCCCTTTCAGCTCTAACTATTATGACCCTCTCTATTCCACTGAAAGTTTTGTATAGAGAATGTCTAGGAGGGAAAAGACCAAAGCAAATGCCTCTCTTCCCTCCAGGTATGCCAACTTGACCAGAGGTCTATGAATCTTTATTTTCCTTTCCAAATAACTTCTAAGTTAGTTGGATAGACAAGACAGAGATCCTTGTGGGTTGGACTACTGGAACCAAGGAAAGAAATGATTTGCCTAAAGATACTCCAAAAACATTAAGGCAAGTTATGTGATCTTCATGAGGGAAGAGAATGTTAAATGTCTGGAATAGCCTCTGATTCTGTCTTTGTGCTGGTTATAAACTGAGAACTCCAAATTTTCCACCCTAAATTCCTGTCCTGATTCTCTGTCAAGATCCCCATCCTTATACCCACTTCTCTCTAAAAGCAAGAGGCTTTTCAGAGGGAGTACTATGGTTCTGTCTAACTGAAGCTACTCAAACTTGGACCAAAGATCTTCCCATTAAAACTCACCAATTATAATAATAGATGAAACAGAACACTAATATAGTTTTATTTTGTTTTTCTAAAAATTCTTAACTTCTCTCTTAGAACCAACACTGTGTATTGGTTCCAAGGCAGAAGAGTGGTAAGGGCTAGGCAATGGGGTTAAGTGACTTGCCCAGGGTTACACAGCTGGGAAGTGCCTGAGGTCAGATTTGAAATTTCCTATCTCCAGGCCTGGCTCTCTTTCCACTAAGTCACCTACCTGCCCCACTCTATAGTTATAATGGGAAAATGTACTTCTTTACCTTCTTTGCTAAGGTGGGGGGACTATGGTTGTGGAGTACTGCATATTCACACAGACTTAGATTATGTTTTGGTTAGTTTTGATGAGTTATTTTCCACCCCCATCCCATTTTCTTTCTCATATTTTGTTACCAAGTTTGACTTGGCAAGAAAGGGAAAAAGATATATATTTGGAAATTAAGGTAACATAAATAAAGAATATCAATTAAAAATGTCAATGTAAGAAAAAATGGACCAATACAGTGCTTGAGAGTTTACTGAAAGCTTTTTGCTCATTGTCTCATTTGACACTCACAATCACTTGAAGAAATGAATTAATCATGGAATACATATAAGGTTTCTATGCCCATTAAATCCAAATACAGTTTTTATGGTAACATATAAAACACCTGTGAAACATAGAAAAAGGGTTTGCTGTTGAATATATATGATACTTTGTGACCCCAGTTGGGATTTTTTGGGTAAACATCTTGAATGGTTTGCCATTTCCTTTGCTAGCTCATTTTACAGATGAGGAAACTGAGGCCAACAGGGTGAAGGGCCTTTCCCCAGTCACACAGCTAGTAGGTATCTGAAGCTGGATTTTAACCTGGGGTCAACCTTCAGGCCTGGTACTTCATCCACTGAGCTACCTTGAAGCCCATATGGGGAAAAAAAAGAACAGAAGTATTCATTTCCCAATCAGCTTCTGAACCACCTAGTTTCACTGACTTTTGTTCTGGGCTTCCTTGGAAGTTCTGGGAAAACTGGTCCTATCCAGAAGTACAGGCCTGACCAGAGTAGCCACAGGGGTTAGGAGCAGGTAGCATTGTCCTGACAAATGCCTCTAGTGACAGTAAACAGACCCCACTCACCTTTAGAAACACCAACCAGGGTGTAAGCTCAACAGGCATCCACAGAGGGGAGGATGGAATTTATTTAGTACTGGGGTTTGTATTTAAGGATTCACTAGTAATCCTAGCTGATTCTATATATAATATTGACAATAGTCACTGTCATTTAAAAACTTTCTTTCAAGTTTGCAAAGTTTTTACTTATATTGCCTCATTGGTTCCCCATCTATCATCTTGGAGAAGGGCTACATTCTGGCTAGTTTGTAATAGAAAGATAGATAACAATATCTATCTAATTATATCTACCAGATAGAAAATAATAATAGCTAACATTTATATAGCACTTAGCTTGTAAAACTTTACATATATTTTACATTATCTTCACAACAACTCTAAGAGTTTAGGTGCTGTTTTTATCCATATGTTGCAGAAGGAAAAAAAATCTAAGGCTGACAGCTTAGACTAGCTGCCCAGGGTCACACATATAATAATTGTTTGGGGCAAGATTTGAATTCAGGTCTTCCTGATTCCCTCCAATGGGAAAGTAGGGTAAGAACTATTAAGCTTAATTTATGGATAAGAAAACAGGCTCAATTATATGAAATGATTTGCTAAAAGTCTTCCATCTTTTCCTTTCTCTTATCTTCTTCCTCTTCTATTTTACTTCCTCCAAAATCAAAATGAAAAATGGATAGGAGGGAACCAGGTCAGGGATTTTGTGGGGAGGGAGTGTGGGAAACATTCCTGGTTGTTCACCTCGTTTTTTCAGGCTATGATCACCCTTAGCCCGGGAAGGAGAACTGAGAGATACCAGCTGCAAACCAAGGTGATGTGGGAGCCAGGATAGCCCTCCTTCCACAGCCACCTCCTATAACTTCATTCTCACATCCCATTTTTGTCCCAGGCTCTGAGAGCAATAAATGATGATCTCCTGAACCTGGGGTCAAGGGGAGAAAACCTGGAGGTAGAGGGAGGGAAACTAGTGAAGATACATAGGAGGTTCTGCATGGGCAGCTTCCCATAGGCCTCCCTGGTCATATTTATATAGCAGTAACCAAAGGCCTGGAGGAAAGGACAAATTGCCCCATAAACTCAGGAGACTCTGAATTTAACCTTCACAGCTCGGAGGAGCTGCCCTTCCCTTCACACTTGGTAAAGTTTTCCATCAGCCACAAAATGAAATATGGGCTACTGAGAGCCAATGTGGATGACACTGTCAGTGGAAGACCGAGATTGGTCATGCTGTGACAAATGAGCAGATGGATAAGGGGTCAAGAAATGAAAACTTCCCCCTTACTCGTTGCAGAAGTGAGAAATTTATTTATTCAAAATCCTTAACAAACAGAGAAGCAAAGCCTCATCTTTCAGGGATATGAAACTAGAGAACAGGATGCTTAAAAACTTTTCATATTTCTTTAATACTTTATACTTTCCAAACCTATTCCTGTGTAATATCTTATTTATGGAATTCGTAGAAAAGTAGAGCTGAAAGGAATTATTTGAAGCTACTCAATTTATAGAGCTCAGAGAGATTGTGATTTGCCTAATGTCACACAGCTGGAAGTGCCAGATTTCAAATTAGAACTCATGTCTTCTGACTCAATGCTCTTTCCACAATTTCCCATTGTAAAGGAAGTATTTTGGTTCTTATTATAGATGATTAATTGAAGCCTAATGAGTTTAAGTGACTTTCTTAGGGGCCACATAGTAAGATAATGTTAGAATCAGTATAAGAGCTCTTATCTTTTGACTTCTGGTGATCCTCTTAACTGGTCATGATATCATTGGTCCAATTTATGCCCTGTCCTTAAATTCTAGATTTATTAGAAGTAGCAATTATGACTTCAGCATATAAACAATAAAAATGATTTTTTTTCCCTTTGAGTTCCCAAATATTCTTTTTGCCTGTTTTTCCTTTGTGTAGCCAGACACATACAGGAAAGGGTTACCTTTCTGTTAGCATGTGTTTCTCAGAGCCAAATAGAAGAATGCTTCCAGACTGGGAGTGGGAATAACAGTTCAGTCTTTTGTATAATCAATACTCTAAGGAAATATTCTGATTAGAAAGTACCATATAATTCAATACAACCAACATTAATGAAGTCCCTACTGTGTGCGGGACACTATGCTTGGTATTGGAATAAATGTAAAGTTTAGCTAAGCCATGATCCTTGCCTTTGTGGCATTTATAGCTGGTAGGACGATATGACATGAACCTAGAAAACTATAGTGTACAATATCACAAGCTAATGCATTATAAGGGTACAAATTGCCCCATGGGGTTTGAGAGAGTAAGTCCTTAGGCATCAGGGAAGACTTCCTGGAGGACGAAGACCTAAGTTAGAAGTTAAAGGATGGATGCCCTAGATAGGCAAAGAAGAGAAAAAAGATCTAGAGCTGATACAGTATATTGATTTCTTATAGACAGTTTTAGGGAAATTCAGTTTTTAGGCATTTGGAGGCCATTTAAGAATTAAGAGGAACCTCTTTTTGCTTCAAAATTATCTTTGCCAAAGGGGAGTGTTCTGATTCACTATTACTGTAGTTCGTCTTCCAAAGGACCTTTTGGAAATAGGAAATTAGGAGCCTTAAAGGCCCAAGGTCAACCTAAAAAAACTCAAGACCCAGTTCATAGGACCATGGATATATGGAGCTGGATGGGACCACAAATGGCATATTGGCCAACCTCTCTTGTATTACAGATAAGAAAAATGAGATTAAGTGACTTGGTCAAGATCCCACAGGTTGAGCAGGGAGTGAGATTTGAACTCCAAACCTCTGCTTCTACTGTACCACCTTGCTTCTCATGGAATGTTTCAGCTGGAATGACCCTCAGAGATAGCTTCATTCAATATATGCACTTCCTTTGCCTCCCTCAATTTTGTCACCAGGGCACAGGCTCTGAGGAAGTAAGGCCACTTGCCCAAAGTCACACAGTCAATTAGCAGCAGTTAAGACTAGAATTCAAGTCTTTTGACTTCTCTGACTGGTACTCTGGTCATTAGTATGCCATACTTCTATAACCAATTTGAATGTTTTTGAGTTTATTTCACTCTCTCTCTGATCCCCCCATTGTGGCTGGATGAAAGGTGTTCATTAAACCTCGCACATATTCCCAGGTGGAGTTTGCCTCTTTGAAGGGAAGGACTTGCTTTCTGGCTGAGGAGGCTTAGTCATTTTGTACAGAGTGGAGAGGTTTAGTGGGAAACTAGTGGGAAGCTTGGTCATGTGGTTAGAGGATATGCACCCTAAAGCAGCCCGGGAAGCCAGGGTCTTTGTTAGTCCATGGAGTCATTAAGCGGGGTTGAACTCAAGGTCAGGTTTTACTACAAATCTTTAAAGATCTTCCCTGGACAAATCAGCCCAGAAGCCAAACCTATGAAATGGCACATTAGGCTCAACCGCCTGTTTCCATAGGATCTTTTATTACTGAGTGGTTGAAAAAAAAAATAAAACTGAACAGATCAAGCTGATGAGTTTCCAGTTCTGCCTTTGAAGTTGGTGACTTGTTGGCACCAGTGGGTTGGAAAGCTTCCTGTCCTTAGAATTAAGCATGGCTGGCCATGGCCAAGATATTCTGACTCGGCTCCCTAGAGGGGAAAGTGCTGAAGAAATGGAGCTCCTTAGGTCCTGAGAGCCTGTGACTAGACAACTGGCCTTGGGACTCAGATTCCCTAGCAGGTCTCCAAGAGCATACTCCCTGTGGGAAGGTGGGCAATGGCTTTCAGTGCCCCAAGGCAACTCCGGATATGAGTTCCAGATGAGTTGCTGATCTGCATCAGTGAAGTTCCCCACACCAATAAACTCAGAGGTCTGGGCTCTCCTCTTCACCTTAAAAAAGATGTCAGAGGTGGAAGACGAAGAATGAAATAACTTCTATTCCTTCAATGGAAGAATTCTCTAGGGTTGTCAGATTTTTAGAATAGGTAGATGAGGGAGGAATCCTTCAGAATCTTTTGAGAGGAGGGGACAATAAAAAAGAACTGGAATAATTGGATTAAATTCCTTTCTTATCCTCTTTTCCTCCTTTGTTCTTTCTCCCTATCCCATGGAATCATAGAATGTTAGAGTTGGAAGGAATCTTCGAGGTCATTTAGTCCCAGGACTACTGCAAATCAATCCAATGCTCTTTCTAGTAGACCTAGATCAGGAGGGTACATTCAGTGTACTCTGCCCCTCTCCCTTCCCCAGCATTCTCAAACACATAAGGCTTTGGATGCTTTGTGTCCTCCCTCCTTTTCATCAGTGTCAAACAATCAGAGTTAGTCCTAGCAAGCTGCTAAGATCTCAAAAAGATCAATCTAGCTCATTTGACAAATGAGGAGAGTGTACGATCTGCCCAAGCTTACATAAAGAGTAAAGAGCCAGAATGAGATTTGAACCCAAGTCCTTCTGACTCCAGATTCAGTATGCTGTCTACTGCATCACCTAACCTCTCTTAGGGTAGAGGCTGAATAAGTAACTTGTTGAATTAAATTGAATCAAAATTAAGGGTAAGAAGGTTAAAATTGCAACCACCAAAACTATACACAAGTCTATTTTAGCACAAAAATTACTAGGCACCTACGAAGAGGAGTGAAAGCATTTTTGCTGTATGTGAAACTTGCAGGCACGCTTCTCATATGCCAGTGCCTGAGACCTTTTAGCAAGTGGGAGTCCGTCCTTGCCTATTTTCCCTGCTAGCAGCCCTCCCTCCCTCCCCACTCCCACCCCGGCCCCCTTCCTGGCAGAACAGGAGATTACAGAGGCTGGGAAATGATGTTTGGAGAATTTAAGAAGCTTGAAAGAGTGTGATAAGTGGCCCATGGGAGAGCACCACAGGGCCTTGTTTGTGAGCAAGGACTTTATCACAATGTCGTTTGGCTCTATATTTCCTTCACTAGTCGGCAACTCTCCAACCCTGGAAATAAAACAAGGGCAGAGTCTTGGGGATTTGGTTCCCTCCATCCTAAACGAGACAATGGGAAATAAGCTTCTATTGCCGTGGGTTCTACACGTGTGTGTCTATACATGTCTAGATTCTCACATATATAGGCACGTATAGAGAGATGGTTATCTTGGAAAGGATAACCCTGAAACATGAGGGGTTTTCCAGAAATCATTAAGCGGGGCTTTCAGAGGTGGCCGGGAGATAGGCCTTCAATATTTGCCAACAACTTAAAGAGAGGGGGGAAAAAGTAATGCCCTGTATAATCCGGGATTTACCACGGCCCAATCAGAGCAGTATCACCTTTCTTCCCTTTTATAGTTCAGCAATAATCTTAAATTTTACTGAAAACAAAGAGCTGCCTGTTGGCAGCTAATCCTGAAAGGCTGAGCTTTGTTTGAAACTTAAAAAACTTCATTGAACAACATTGGCAGGAAACTAGAATGCTCTTTGCCAATTTTGACTGGTATTTCCAGCGCTCATTAAGGGCCTGTGCTAAGAGCTGGGTTTCCTCCCCCACCCCTACCCCATGCAAGGGAAGTCCTTTGTCATATGCCACATTTGTTGGGCAAGTATTCAAAGGAACAATTGGGGAATTAAAAGGGGGTAGGGTGAGTAGAATGGAAAGCCAGCTCCCTGTTTGCATCCATTCCTAAAGCCAGGTACAGGGGATGAAGACAGATGGAAGAGTCTAGAGACCCAGGGAAGATCATAGGATTAAAAAAATATATATCCCCTAATATAATTTTTAAATGCTTTATTATATGATTAGTATTAGCCATTCATAAATCCAATTAAATTTGCTTTATAGCTTTCCTTTTTTGGCTCAATTTGAGATAATGATAGTAGGGGATTCCTGCCTGGTGCAGATTGTCAACTTTCTATAATTTATAGTCCTAGAGAGTATTTTGATAATAGTCTCAATGTAGATTTCGAACAGTGGAATCGGTAGGTGGATCATAGTATAAAGAGCTAGAAGGTGCCTTAGAAAGCACCTGGTCTACCCCTAGCATTTTCCAGGACAGGAACCCTTTAGAGGAGACAAATCTTTGCAAAGCTCAAGTCGGGCAATCGGAGCACCTTCCTCCTTGGCCTTTGAAATAATAATTTTTTTTCATCAATAACATGCCAGCAGATTGCAATCCCTGCTGTACGATGAAGAAAAGAACTCTTAAAGGCCAAAATATGGAACAAGAACAAGCAACGCAGAATTTTAGCTTGGAAAGAGAGAGAAGTTGTGGACCTCCCAGCCCTTCGTATACACTCTAGTTTAAACCATCGCAAAAAGATGTTGGAGCTAGGAAAGGCTCCATAGACAGGTTTCTCATCTGCTGTTTCCAATCTCCCAATGTCACCACCGTTTAAGAATTAAGGAAATCTGGACTCCAGAAACCATAGTATGAAAAGTTCCACCAACTAGCCTTTGACAGGCACATCACAAGACTTGGAGCCAAAAGAGACATTGGAGCTACGGAGTCAAATTCAAATAGAAACAGATCCCAGAAAACCACAAATTACTAATACCTATGTTGTATCGTATTTTTATCTATTTTATTAAACATTTCCCCATTACATTTTGATCTGGTTCAGAAGTTTTATGGCTGTCTAAGGCAACAAATTTGACACTTCTGCCTCAGAGATTATTTAATCTAATTCCTTCATTTGATAAGTGAGGGAAACTAAAGTCTAAGAAGGACTAAAGACTCTGCCAAGGTCACTTTAATTAGCAACAAAGCTAAGATGTGGATGAGGCAGGCAATGTGGTGTAGCAGATATGGATTTAGAATATCATCTGTGTTCAAATTCTGATGCTGCTGCATAGTCTCCATGTGAGTTTGGGCAAATCACTTAATCTCGGTTTTCTCATCTGAAAAATGAGGGGCCTCTCTCTAAGGGGTCTTCCAGCTCTATATTCTGTTAATCTGTTCAACACAATGACCCACCACTAAGACATGCTAAAATAGGTTTTCTACATTTTTTTTAAACCCTTACCTTCCATCTTGGAATCAATACTGTGTCTTGGTTCCAAGGCAGAAGAGCGGTAAGGGCTAGGCAATGGGGGTCAAGTGACTTGCCCAGGGTCACACAGCTAGGAAGTGTCTGAGGCCAGATTTGAACCCAGGTCCTCCCATCTCTGGGCCTGGCTCTCAATTCACTGAGCCACCCAGCTGCCCTGGGTTAGCTACATTTTAAATGAGAGGTTATAGAGCACAGATTGAAGCAGATTTTGGTAGACATGACCAATGGAGGAGGAAATTTGTTTTGTCTTTGTATATATATGTGTATGTAAAGAGGATTTTGTGTTCCTTGCTTTCTCAAAGGTAGAGGGAGACAAGAGGGAGAGGAGTTGGACCTTAGTTTAAAAAAAAAGCTAAACGTAGTTAAAATTTTTTTTAAGTTCTATTAAGCCAGTTTGCTGATGCCAAGACAATCTGTGTGGTTTGAGATCATGCCTCAAAGATGGCTTCCTTCTTCCCTCTGCTTTTAGCTATAGTGGCTGGGTCTTGCCTTACCAGCACTGAGTGAATCTTGAAGCTAGAACAAGCAGAAATGTCATCACATTTATCCTTAAAACCACAGAAGAAATCACCCTTTGATAAGGACCTATGGAAGCTTTTCCAAACTCTTCATTTTAGGCATGGAAAAACTGAGGCACAGAAAAAAGTTTAAACAGTTGGTTTGTAGAAGAACTATACTTAGAAACTCAGCTAGGTAGCCCTGTGGATAGTGAGCTAGACCTGGAGATGGGAGATTCTGGATTCAAATTTGGCTTCAGATCCTTCCAAAATGTGTGACACTGAGCAAGTCACTTAACCCCAATTGCCTATTGATTCTAAGACAGAAGGTAAGGGGTTAAAAAAAAGATCTAGGATTAAATCCTCAGTCCCTTGATTTCTTCTTTTTTTGTTGTTGTTACTATTTATTTTTATCATTTATACATAACATAATTTGTAACAATATGACATAATTTGTTATAAATATGTAATGAATTATAATAAGTATGCTTGTCCAAGAGAAACAAATTCTCACATTAGCTATGTCCAAAAATCTCTCATTCTATTTTTTTCCCCCTTCCCTTCTACTCTTCCTCCTTTCAAAAAGTGGGTAGGGGGCAGCTGGGTAGCTCAGTGGATTGAGAGGCAAGTCCAGAGACGGGAGGTCCTAGGTTCAAATCTGGCCTCAGGTACTTCTTAGCTGTGTGACCCTGGGCAAGTCACTTGACTCCCATTGCCTAGCCCTTACCACTCTTCTGCCTTGGAGCCAATACACAGTTTTGACTCCAAGACGAAAGGTAAGGGTTTAAAAAAAAAGCGGGTAATACAATATAAGTTGTATGATATAAGGCAGGTAATATGATATAAGATATTATCATGTAATATATATTCCATAGTTTATCATGTGAAAGAAACATTTTGCTAACACTAGAGAAAAAATCATGGAAGAAAAGGGAAGAATGATTTGCTTCAATCTGCATTCAGACTCTGGATGTTTTAATCCTGTTTTTTAAAAAATAAATTTCATTTTTTTGAAATGAGATGATTATTTCTCTCCACAGTTCAAGCCCTTCCTTGCAGTGAAAATGGTGATAAAAAAAAACAGTTGGCAAATGAATGTTAGAATTTTGAAGGGATTTTTGAAAATATCGAATTGTTCTTAATTGGAGATTTGGGTGGTGGTTGCATAACTGTGAAAGCAGACTTGGAAGTCATAAAGTTTTCTACATGTTTCAGTTTCAGTAGATTCAACTAGGTCTGAACAGAAGAGATCTTATCGGCGGGCAAAGACCTCAATTTAGAGCAGGAAGGGTAGCGATTTCAAATATTTCAGACCAAGATATCAGTCTGATTTGACGTGGCTTTTAAAACAATCTCCAAGAGGGAGAGGGAACAAATATTCTGATATGGTTTGAGTGAGAGCAAGTATATTCACTTGGTATTTGTTTCCTCAGATTGTTTCAGGGTACACAGAAAGGGAAATTCAATTAAGTACTTGTGTACTCGAATACAAGGACCTGAAATAAAGAAGGAAGGGAGTGGGGGCCTAAGCTTAAATGTATGGTTCTCAATGGAAATGGAAATATTTGTTAAAAGTCTTGTATTTTCCACTTTTATTTGTCATATTAACATCCTACAATAAGGAAGCATCAAGAAAAAATTTCAGTGTTGCTTTTTATTTTTATATTACATTCATTTCTGGTTCTATTTCCCCATCTCTATCTCCAATCAAACTCTCTCTTATAACAAAGAAAAACAATTAAGCAAAAAATGACCAGGGAATGCAGTAGGCTTTGAGTGCTGGACTTTGAGTCAGGAAGACTCATCTGCTTGAGTTTCAAACTGGCCTCAAACATTTACTAGCTACCTTGGACAAATCATTTAACTCCATTTTCCTCATTTTTGTCATCTATAAATTGAGCTGAAGAAGGAAATAGAAAATTATTCTAGTATCTTTGCTTAGAAAACCCCAAATGAAGTCATGAAGAATTGGATACCATTGAAATGATTGAATAGCAACAACAAAATGAACAATATCTGACAGTGTAAGGAGGAACACATTCCCTACAATAGTCCTCTATTTCTGTTTCATTATCCATCTTTTATTTTCTTTCTTAAAAAAATAAAAAACAAAAACAAAACCTGGGTTTCCTAACCCTGCCCAGGCAGATAATGTAGGAATTATTCATGGTTGGATCCCATTACTGATTGGTTTTAAAGCTTCAATTTGCCCCATTTCAGACTTGGGCAGTTTTCCACCTCTTTGGATAGCCTGGTGGCCCTCTTTTCTCAAAAGCTCATCATATTGATGCCAGACTTAGTGAGGACCCCTGAGTGGCCTCTTCCACTGTCACTCAGAATTCCTGGGTTTAAGAGGTCCAACCACCTTCCATCTTCCCAGTAGTAGGGATTATGGGATTATAGGTGTGCACCACCATGTCTGGCCTTTAATCATCTATTTTCCGAGACTGTTTTTTCACTTATTCAAAACAGTTAGGACTTACTAAAATCCCATCCTCCATAGGAAGCCTTCCCCAATCCTTAGTTCCAGTGTCTTCTCTCTGCTAATTAATTTTTATTTATCCTGAATAGAGCTTGCTTTGTAAATATTTGTTTGCATGTTGAGTCTCCATTAGACTCCTTGAGGGTAGGAATCTTTTGCTACTTTTTGTATCCCCAGCTTTTAGTACACTACTTGACACATAATAAATGTTTAAAAAATGTTTATTGATTCATTGATTGACTCAAAGTCTTCTGGTTTTGGTCTTTTACTTTGACTCAGTTCATACAAGTCTTCCTATTTTAAAAATTCCTCATTCATCATTTCTTACCTTCAAATAATCTTCCATTCCATTCATATACTGTAGTTTGTTCTATTCTTTAACCATAGAATCCAGAAGGATCACGGACTTGGATCCAAAAGGTATCTTTGAGGTCACCTAGGCCACCCCTATTTTTCCAGATGAGGATTTTGAAACTTGGAGAGGCCATAAGATTTGCCCAGAGTCATGCAGGAAGTATGTGACATGTGGGATCCTTGATTCCAGATCCAACATTCTTTTCACTATATCACATGGCCTCTCATTCAATAGAATCCATTTTATGTCCAGTTCAGAAAAATGCTATATAAGTATGAGCTTATTTCTCTTGTAAAAATAAAAATTATCCATTTTCTTTTGACCCAGTAAAAGTTTCTTTTTTTTCCCTAGTAAAATCTGTTTGTTTGTTTTTTAACAAACATTAAATATTCTCCCCAAGTACATTTCTGGAAATAGTTAAATAAGCTTATTTAATATAATAGTTATAACTGATGTAATGGATATTACTTTCCACTTTCATGGTTTGTTATTGAATAGAAAGGAAGTAAACAAGCATTTATTAGCTGTCTGTCATGTACTGGGTGCTTCACAATGACCTCATTTGATCCTTATAACAATCCTGGGAAGTGGGTCTGGTTATTATCCTTATTTTAGAATTGAGGAAACTGAGGCAAACAGAGGTCAAGTGATTTGCCAGAGTCATACAGCTACTAAGTCTAAACTTGGATTTGAACTCACCTTTTCCTGTGTATTAGCCAAGCACAGTTCTATTTCTTTTACTATCCATCTTTTCCTATACAGGGCAACTAGTGTAGGTACAGTGGATGGAGTGCCTGACTTTGAGTCAGGAAAACCAATCTTCATGAGTTCAAATCTGTCCTTGGACACTTAGTAGACCTGGGCAAGTCACTTAACCCTGTTGGCTTCCAGTTTCTTCATCCATCAAATTAGCTGGGGAAGGAAATGGCAAACTACTCCAGGATCTATATCAAGAAAATCCCAAAGGGATCACAAGACCAATACAACTGAAAAATGACTGAACAAATTTCCTACATACAGGTCTTCTTCTTTGTCTGATCCTTCATATTGGCCATCCCTCACAATTCAACAATATTCCATCATAACCATAAACCAATTTACATTGAAATAAGGGATATAACATGCAGATATGTGAAAAATACAGAATAAAATAAAAATTTAATAACATAAAGCACACTTTGTTTAGATATTCCATAATCAACAGACACATTGTTGCCTCCAGATTGTTATTGTTATTAATAAAATTATTAATTGTATATATATATATGCGCCTATGTGTGTGTATGTGTGTGTGTGTGTGTATTTCAAACTTTGGCTCAATGCTCCTGAAATATTCAGGCTCCTTGTTTTCCATTGACTTTGAGGAAGGATGTAGCTTGTTGGTGGCTCTGTCAGAGGAGTAGGAGAGAAAACCTAAGTGGCTCAGTATGATGGTCTTGTCCCATGAAGAATTGGGGGGAAAAAGAGTTGGTGGCAGGTAAGAGAGGGTGAAACTATTGTATGAAAGAAGTGTTTGCTCATACCCAGCAGATTGGCTAATAGGACAGCAAAGGAAAGTAATGAATGCTGGAGGGGATGTGGCAAAGTAGGGACATTAATTCATTGCTGGTGGAGTTGTGAACTGATCCAACCATTCTGGAGGGCAATTTGGAACTATGCCCAAAGGGCAACAAAAGAATATCTACCCTTTGATCCAGCCATAGCACTGCTGGGTCTGTACCCCAAAGAGATAATGGACAAAAAGACTTGTACAAAAATATTCATAGCTGCACTCTTTGTGGTGGCCAAAAATTGGAAAATGAGGGGATTCCCTTCAATTGGAGAATGGCTGAACAAATTGTGGTATATGTTGGTGATGGAATACTATTGTGCTAAAAGGAATAATAAAGTGGAGAAATTCCATGGAGACTGGAACAACCTCCAGGAAGTGATGCAGAGTGAGAGGAGCAGAACCAGGAAAACATTGTACACAGAGATTGATACACTGTGGTACAATCGAATGTAATGGAATTCTCCATTAGTGGTAATGCAATGTCCCTGAACAATCTGCAGGGATCTAGGAGAAAAAACACTATCCACAAGCAGAGGACAAACTGTGGGAGTAAAAACACAGAGGAAAAGCAACTGCTTGACTACAGGGGTGGAGGGGATATGACTGAGGAGAGACTCTAAATGAACACTCTAATGCAAATACCAACAACGTGGAAATGGGTTCGAATCAAGAACACATGTGATACTCAGTGGAATCATGCGTCGGCTATGGGAGAGGTGGGGGGGAGGGGGAGGAAAAGAAAATGATCTTTGTCTCCAAAAAATAATGTTTAGAAATGACCAAATAAAATAATTTTTTAAAAAAAGAAAGAAAGAAGTGTTTGGGGTATTGTGGGCAGATCTCAGTAAAAGTTACTGTTTTCTATAAGGTGGAAAATTCAGAGTCCATTCTAAAGAAAGGATGAAAATCTAAACTGGAACACAATGCTCTTCTGAGCCTAAACCCAACTTGAAATGGGCTAATAGCGAGAAGGGGGGTGAAGAGACAACTCTAGAGATGCCTGTGGTGTGTTGACAAAGGTCAATGGATGGGGTTGGGGACTGTTTGAATATGTTAAAGGTTAGCAGCTCTCCCAGTGTTTCAGCCTGACTTGTTTGCTTCCTCTGATTTCCCCAGATAAAAGAAGGAGGGAACAGGAAGACTTGGTCTTTATACTAATGGAATCAGGAGATTGTAAAACCATGCACTGGAGTTTGTTGGATACTAAGAGTTTGTCCTATCAAGTTGTCACTCACCGCCTTCTGCAGATTAGCTTTGTAAGCTGTGTGAGGAAATGTATACCCTTGAACGGTGCCTGGGAAGCCAGTTCCCAGCCCCCAATGTCTCTCTTCCTGACCACCCTCCTGGACTTGAGCTTGGAAGAAATGGAAGGGGCCATGGCAAAACCAGTCCAGTCCCCTTTGATGCTGGGGTCTGCAGACTGCATGAGCCCTGCCCAGTGGCTCATGAAAAGGAATATGAGGGAATCACAGGTTTTTATTGGCAGCATTTCTCCTTCCAACAAACTCGAGTGTGTGTTTTTACAATCCCTTGATTCCAGTTCCTCCCCCAACCCACTCCATTTGCCCAACTGGTTTCAGTGTTTATATATTTGTGGAGGTACATGTCATTTGGCCTCAGTTTCTTACTCTGTAAAATAGGGATGTAGGGAGTGTTGGATGAGGAAACTTCCAAGGTCCTTTTCAGTTAAAACATTTCTAAATTCTCAAGGTTCTTTCCAGCTCTGATAGTCAGATCACTTTAATTCAAGAAACACTAATTTTAGGCAAAGCACTATGCTAGGCTCTGAGGATAAAAAGACAGAAATCAAACCATCCCAGCCTTTGAAGGAGAGGGACTATGTCAAATACTCAGACTTATTCTATGACTGTACAGAGCACAGGACGCAGAAGCTTTGTCTGTTGAGAAGGAAAATATTCAACTAACTGAATATTTAGTCTAAAACATACCAAACAATAAGTGATAGGCTAATTGTTTTTGGAACTGATTTAGCCATCATTTATTTAACATTTAAGTTAATTAATATTGTTTATTACATTAATATAGAATATCTAATATAAATATTTAATTTGTTATCTATAGATCTACCTCATAAAGTCTATCTCAGTGATTTAAATGTTTGTTAACTTAGTCAGAAGATGAATTATTTCTCCTTTTAAAGTGGTGTCCTAAAGGCAGCCTGTCATAATGGACGGAACTTTGGCATTGGAGTTAGAAAGATCTGGATTCAAATCTTGTGTCAGGCATTTATTTACTAGCTGTTCAATGATTATATAGACAGGCCACTTACCTCTCTGAACCATAGCTTCTTCATCTTTAAAATTAAGGATAAAAATAATAAAATTGGGGAGAATATACATATACTTATTTCACAGAGTCCTTGAGAAACTTTGATGATAGAAATAATGTTTATATAGTACTTACTATGTGCTAAGTATTTTATGATTATCTCATTTAATCCTCACAAGAACCTTGGGAGAGAGATGCTATTAATATTCCCATTTAACAGTTGAGAAAATGGAAGCAAACAGAAGTCAAATGACTTGCCCATGGTTAGTTAAGCATCTCCGGTTAGATTTGAATTTGGGTTTTCCTGATTCCAGGCTCAGTCCCTAGATTTCCACTTTTTAAGTCACTTTATTGCTCCATGAGAAAATGTATGTAAAGTGCTATATAAATTCACATCATCCTCATCTTTTTTCTTCCTATTTTTTTCAATGGGGAATCTGGTACATAATTCATATGTGATCTTGGGTAAGTCATGTAATAACCTTATTGGGCCTCAGTTTCTTCATCTGTAAAATGAGAGGTTTGGATTAAATGTCTTCTAAGGTCTTTTCCAATTCTTTTTCTTTCTTACTTTTTTTTTTGGTCTCTTCCAATTCAAAATCTACAACCCTATCATCCACTGACTAGTCTAAGATCCCATAGTTTATTTAATAGCAAATATAGGAATAGAACCCAGGCCCCAGGCTCCTAGTCTACTTGATACTTAGCCCTCCCCTTCCAGACACAAACTGTATCCACATTTGCAGTTCAAAGGGATCTTTCCTTCTCTGAAATTCTATAGCTTTTCTTGTCTGTCTTTCCTCTGGCACTTATTAATCATTTCCTGTATTGCTATCTTTTCATATGTGTTAGTCTTATCTATGTAGTAGACACTATCTTATACTTTTAATTTTGCCTATCACAGAGCTGAGTACATACTAGATACTGAATAAATATTTGTGAATTAATTGCTTATCTCAAGCAACTTCCCATGGATCCTCATGAAAGAGAAAAGGACCGTATTTTAAGTTATGTAAAACTGGGTCCCTAAAAGCTCTAAAGACTGATTCTAGAATCCTTGGCTTTTTTTCCAGGTTCTTTGGGGGGGGGGTGGATTTTGAATATCAGTTTTGTAAATCATGGCCCAAACATTCATCACTGCATATTCTGCAGAACATGACTGTTTTAGTTGTGATTTGATGCAGGCAGAGTGAGACTGTTAGTTACCTTAAATTCTACATATTCTGCCTCTCTCAACACAACCTAACTTGTAAATAACAAGGAGAATTAAGTAGAATTATTCCTTTCTGTTCCATTAATCTCTGTACTCAAATGGATATATGGATCTGAAATTATCCTCAGTTAAATTTTGAGGGGGGTTAGACATTTTCCTTCAATGGGTGTTACTGGATGGTGGGAAGAACGTGCCTAACACCCCCTTGCCTCAACATCTTTTTTTTTTTTTAACCCTTATCTTCTGCCTTAGAATTGATTCCAAGGCAGAAGAACTAGGCAACTGAAGTGGTTCACCCAGGGTCAAACAGCTAGGAAGTGTCTGAGGCTAGATTTGAACCAAGGACTTTTCATCTTTAGACCTGGCTCTCTTTCTACTGAACCACTCAGCTGCCCCTCTTCTCCTTATCTCCTCTTAACAGTTAGAAGAGAGATCAACTGTAGCCTCATGGATCAGTCAGTCAATAAAAATTTGAAAGCCAACTTTGTGCCAGGCACTTTGCCAAAGAGTCCTGGAAATACAAAGAAAGGCAAAAGAAAGTTCTTGTTCTCAAGGAGCTATCAGTCTAATGAGAGAGACAATGCTCAAACAACTATGCATAAGATACATATTTTTTATTATAACATTTATAATATATATTACATAAATATAATAATCATAATAATTATGCATATGTAATTAATAGAGAGAATCCACTAGAATTAAGGGAGATCAGGAAAGACTTGTTGTAGAAGGTAGAATTTTAGCTGAAATCTGCAGGAAGCTGGGGAAGTCAGGAGATGGATATGAAGAGAGAGAGCATTCCAGGCATGGGAAAATGCATCTAGTGAAAATGTCCCAAATCAGGAAATGGAATGTCTTGTTGAGGAACAGCAAAGAGGTCAGTGCCACTGGATCAGAATATGTATAGGGTAGAGGGCACAAGGCATAAGAAGACCAGATAGCTTGGGAGGGTGCGTTATGAAGAACAAAACAGAAGATTGCATATTTGATCCTAGAGATGATACTGAGTCCCTGCAGGTTAGTGAGTAGGGGGAGTGGTATGATCAAACCTGTACTTTAGGAAGATTATCTTGGCATTTCAGGGAAGGATGGACTAGAGTGGGGAGAGCCTGGTAGCAGGGAGACCAACCAGCAACTTATTTCAATACTTCAGGAGTCAGGAGATGAGGGCTTGAACTAAAGTGGCCATGGTATCAGAGAGGGAAAAGGGACACATGGCAGGGATGTTATAAAGGCAAAACTGACAAGATTTGGCAGCATATTGGATATGGGAGGTAAGCCAGAAGGAGTCATCTAGGATGATACCTAGGTTGCAAGCCTGGATGATTAAGAGAATAGCATTACCCCCACAGTAATAGGAAAGTTAGAAAAAGAGAAGAATTTGGGGGGAAATAGAATTAGTTTTGTTTTGGACGTGTTGAGTTCAAGATGTAAGTTCTGTATGTCCAGTTTGGAATGTCCAAGAGGTATTTGGAGATGCTAGACTTTGGAGATGTTCTATTTCTGTACAGATTGGTCTTTTTCCTTTTCCTTTTATTTCTTTGGGATGCAGATTTAGTAGTAATACAGTTGGATCAAAGGGTATGCACAGTTTGATAGCCCTTTGGGCATAGTTTCAAATTGTTCTCCTGATTTGTCAAACCCCATCACAGCTCCACCAACCATGTATTAGAATCTCTATTTTTCCCTATCCCTTCCAGCAGTTGTTCTGTCCTTTTCTTTCATATTAGCCAATCTGATAGCTGTGCGGTGGTAGGTACCTCAGAGTTGGCGCCATGGAATTTGATATTTTGTAGTTTTCTCAATAAATTTTCAAAATTTTCTCAATAAATAGCAGCATGACTCATGACTGTGGGCAGTTGAAGTCATGTTTGAGGATTGTGTTATGGGCAGTCTTGTGAGTCCCTGTGACAGTTAGAAAAGGGAAACTCAGGCAGTCAGAGAGAAAGTGCCAGTTTGGCTATAGTGAGATGGTAAAGGCAAGCCACATGGCTGGCCACCTGTATGAGCTTCTCTACCTTTTGGTATTTCTATCCTGGATGTCTAGAAAGGTAGCTGGAACATCATAGTTTTTCTTTAAAATTTACATTTTTGACTCAATTACATGTGAAATAATAATTTTTATTGAAAAATGAAAATTACATGAAATTTTATGAAAATGTGTGAAAATGATTTTTTTTCTATCTTATTCAGCTCTATACTCATATGGATATGAAATTATTATTATTATTATTTTAAACCTTTACCTTCTGTCTTAGAATCAACACTATGTATTGGTTCCAAGGCAGAAGAGTAGTAAGGGTTAGGCAAGTGACTTGCCCAGGATCATACAGCTAGGAAGTATCCAAGGCCAAATTTGAATGCAGGACCTTCTGTCTCTAGGCCTGACTCTCAGTCCACTCTGCCATGATTTAGACACTTTCCTTGGATGAGTGTTACCAGATGAACCTGCCTAGCATTTCCCTGCCTCTATTTTTTTTAAACCCTTACCTTCTGTCTTAGAATTGATTCCAAGGCAGAAGAGGAAGTAGTAAGGGGTAGGCAATTGAAGTTAAGTGACTCATCCAAGGTCATGAAAATGAAAAAATATGAAAAAACAATTTTAACATTCATTTTCTTAAAGTTTGAACCAAAATTTTGTCCTTCCTCCTTTCTCTCCTCACTCCCAGACAGCAAGCAATCTGATATAGATTTTATATGTATAACAGTATAAAAATTCTTTCCATATTAGTCTTTTTGTGAGAGAGAACTCAAACAAACAAAAGAAAAGGGAAGAAAGTGAAATATAATATGTCTCAGTTTGCATTCAGACTCCATCAGTTCTTTGGAGGCAGTTAGCATTTTTCATCATGAGTCTTTGAGGACTTTCTTAGATTGCTGTGTTGCTAGGAATAGCTAAATCATTCATAAATGTCCATCATATAATATTGCTGTTAACATGTACAGTGTTCTCTTGGTTCTGCTCACTTCACATTGCATCAGTTTGCATAAGTCTTTCCAGGTATTTCTTTTTTTAAATATGTATATATTTTTATAAAAACCCTTACCTTCCATCTTGGAATTAATACTGTGTATTGGTTCCAAGGCAGAAGAGTAGTAAGGGCTAGGCAATGGGGGTTAAGTGACTTGCCCAACATCACACAGCTGGGAAGTGTCTGAGGCCAAATTTGAACCCAGGACCTCCTGTCTCTTGGCTTAGCTCTCAATCCACTGAGCTACCCAACTTCCCCCTCTAGGTATTTCTTAAATTATCCTTCATATCATTTCTTATAGCCCAGTAGTATTCCATTAAATCACATACCACAACTTGTTTAGCCATTCCCCAATTGATGGAAAGCCCCTCAATTTCTAATTCTTTGCCACCACAAAAATTGCTACTATAAATATTTTTGCATGAACAGGTTCTTTCTCCCTTTTAAAAATCTCTTTGGAATATAGTCCTACTAGTGGCATTGCTCCATCAAGAGGCTCGATCATGGTTTTAAAGTTCTTAGGGCAAAGTACCTAATCTTTCTACAGAATGGTTGGATCAGTTCACAACTCTACCAGCAGTGCATAATGACCCAGTTTTGACTCATCACCTCCAACATTTATTATTTCCCTTTTCTGACATATTAGCCAATCTGATAGGTGTGAGATGGTACCCTCAGGGTGTTTTAATTTGCATTTCTCTAATCAGGAGGGATTTAGATAGAGCATTTTTTCATGTGATTATATATAGCCTTGATTTCTTTATCCAAAATCTGCCTATTCATATCTTTTGACCCTTTGTCAATTGGGAAATGATTTGTAGTCTTATAAATTCGACTCAGTTCTCAAAGTATTTGAGAAAGAAAGCCTTTATCAGAGATACTTCTTGTAAAATCTGCCCCCCCCCAGCTTTCTCCTTCTCTTCTAATCTTGATTGCGTTGATTTAAAGAGGCAAAACCTCTTTAGTTTAATATAATCAGAGTTATCCATTTTATATGTTATAATGCTTTCTGTCTCTTATTTGGTCATAAATTCTTTTCTTATCCATAGATTTGGCAGGTAGACTGTTCTATTCTCCCATAATTTGCTAATGGTAGTGCCCTTTCTGTCTAAATCATCTATGTGTTTTGACCTTATCTTGTTATAGGGTGTGAGATGATGGTCAATAGCCAGTTCCTGCCTTGCCTTTTACCAGGTTTCCCAGCAGTTTGTCAAAAAGTGATTTTTTTTTGGTCCCCAAAGCTTATATTATAATGAATATGATAACATAATGAATAAAGTGAATATTCTTCCAGCTATTTAAGTTGTCCTTTATTTCTTTAAGGGGCCCTTTGTAATTCAATCTATATGATTTTTTGTGAGCTTTGGTAGGTTGAGATATGTTGCACATTTTTAATTATGACAAATAATTAATTTCTCTTTACAGAGAAAGCCTTCTGGCCTAGGATGGTAATGGACAGGTGGGTCAGAGAAAAAGCAGGGATGTGGTTATGGACTGCCTTGAAAGGAAGTGGAAAAGAGTCTGGGAGCCAATCAGATAGCTGCTTTTTGATCATTTTTTTTAAACCCCTATTTTGTCTTAGGATCAATTCAAAGCAGCAAAGCAATAAGGGCTAGGCAATTAGGGTCAAGAGGTCTGTCCAGCTTCACACAAGTAAGGAGTGTCTGAAGTCATATTTGAATGCAGATCCTTCTGACTCCAGGCCTGGCTCTCTATCCTCTGTGCCACCTAGCTGCCTCTGATCAGGTAGCTCCGTAGGAACTCAGAAACAGCTATTTAGTAGGAATTCTATGAACTGGACCAGTGATGGCAAACTCAAATAGGAATGGAGCTGTTAAACTGTACATGAAGATCCCTGCAAGCTATGTGTATATTTTTAAACTCTTCTGTCTTGGAATAAAAACTGTGTATTGGTTCCAAGGCAGAAGAGTGGTAAGAGACAGGCAATGGAGGTTAAGTGACTTGTCCAGGGTCACATAGCTAGGAAGTGTTTGAGGTCAAATTTGAACCCAGGACCTCCCATCTCTAAATCCACTGAGCCACCCAGCTGTTCCTCAGGCTCCATATCGACTTCAAAAATCAACATTATCTATGTCCTATTATATTTTTATTCATTTCATTAAGTATTTCCCAATTATATTGTAATCTGGTTCCTGATCACACTCTGCAATGTTGTGGGCTGAAGTGATAGATGTTTGATACCTCTGACCTAAACATTGTTGGGTGTCATTCTCCTTGGTTCATGCCTTCTAGAGCCCAACTTGGCTAATGGAGAAAAAAAGTGAACATATTTTTATCAGTAATGTAAACAACTGAAGATCTTTCCTTCCCTGTTTATAACTTAGAAGGTGATGATTTTGGAGCCCTGTCCTTATAACTAGGAAATTTCCATCTTGACAGGAGATAACTGAAATATATTAGCAACAGATAAAGCATTTATCTAAAACCAAAAGCAGTCATTATAGGCAATAAAAATGCACTAGAACCATTTCTTATAGGTAAAAGAGAAAAACAACAGTACCCATCCTCTCGACAATTATTTGATATAATTCTGAAAATAGCAATAAGACAGGAGAAAGACATTAAAAACATAAAGGCAGGTAAAAAGTAGGTAAAATTCCTCTGCTGACAACAAGATGATTTTCTTGGAAAACCCTGGAGAATCAGCAAAGATACTTAAGACAATTAAAAGCTTTAGCAAAGTTGTAGGCTAAAAAAGAAATCCTCAAAAATTGATAGCATTTCTATATAATAAGAACAAAACAGAAGAAGCATTAATAGAAAAGGAAATCTAGATCCAACTAACTATAAAATGCAGAATATATCAGGATCAACCTGCCAAACCACAAAAAAACCTATTGCACATTCAATGACAAAACTCCTTTAAAGAAATAAAGAACAACTTAAATAGCTGGAGGAATATCTAGTGTTTTTATTAGGCTGTACCAATATAATTAAAAACCATAATACTGCCAAAATTAATTTCTGCTTTTAATGCTGTGCCATTAAATTAACATGGACATTTTATAACCCTTGATAAAATATTAACAAAATGCATTTGAAATAAAAAATCTAGTATATCAAGGGAAATGTAAAGATACAGGGGAAAAGGTAGAAATAGCATTCTAGCCCTAAAATTATATTATAAAGCTTTGGTCATCAAAACCATCTGGTACTGGTTAAAAAATAAAAAGATAGATCATTGGAACAGGTTAGACAAGAAAGTTTCAGCAACAATAGAGCTCAATAGTTCAATATCTGATAAAGTGGAAGGCTAATTATCTATGGAAATGCTTCCTATTTGATAAAAACTCCTTGGAAAACTGGAGAACAGTGGTAGAAATTAGGACATACACCACCATATATTCAAAAAATATAGAAGAGAATTTATAAAAACAACAGCAAATAAATGTAGGGATATTATCAAAGTTTATGCTAGAAAGCAGAGTGTGCATATAGCTCCAAAATACCTGTTTAAACAATATAGGGTCATCAGGAACACCAAAATAAAGCCAGAAATTATCTCAGTATCTGAAATTATTTCATATTTATTATTATGATGATCTTAAATATTGAGGCAACTCTCTTGACCTGCCATGAGTTCTGAAAGTGATACTTCTAGACACCTGTCCTTTCAAGATATTTCTCTGGCAACAATAGATTATAATTTGCTCTACTGAATAAGGTATGCATTGATTACTGTGTTAAAACTTACTGTTAAGTAATAAAAATATAATGATTATGATGATGATTCTTCACTATCTACTATGTCCCTATTTTCCTGATGTTCCTAGATTAGGAACTATGTATTCAATTCATAGATTAAGGATTAGAACAAGAAAGGATCTGTTGTAATTAATATTAATATATCTACCAATTATTATTTTCATAAAGTTTATTAATAGAAAAGATAGATAAGCATGGAGTTAAATCTTTCTTACTCTAAGTTCTCAGACCACGTGCCTCTGTTCTATAGGTATCTTTCTTTCTCTCCCTCATATCTCTTCTCTCTCCCAGAGTCTATCCTCAAAAAGTCTAGGTATGCTCCACCCACTTTCTTATATTGACATACAGCACGTTCATGGATGTAACTCTAGTATATGAAGAATGTTGATGAACAGGTCAGCAACCCAGGAGGGGGAGGGGATGAACTTCCCTCAACACAGAACTCAGTAGTCTACTGGTCTGACCTCCTCATTTTTTGGATGGGAAAATGAGTCCCGGATATCTAATTTATTAATAAATCCCCAATAAGTGCAAGGTGTCATGGGATGTATGGGGTATGAAGGCTTGATGAGCCTTTTTCAGGGCTGCTTATGCCCCCCTCTTCCTTTTTAAATCTCTTACCTTCTGTTTTAGAATTAATACTGTTACCAGTTCCAAGGCGATTGGATTTAAGTGATTTGTCCAGGGTCACACAACTAGGCAGTGACTGAGGCCAGATTTCAAGGATCTAGCTGCCCCTGCTCATCCACTTTTGATGTCCACCCAACTCTCACCTATGACTCCAAGAACCTGGAGCCCAACTGCCATATCCTAGTAAAACCATCTCAGCAGATGATCTAAACCATGTTGAGGGTAACCAATAGTCCTCAGCCCATTGATGATTTAAAGGGATGTCTGGCTCAAGCATATGAAGACTTCTTCCAGTGAAATGAGCAGATGAGAAAAATTTGTCCTAATGGTCATGCAGATAGCTAGAGCAGGTGCTATGTGGAGTACTTAGGGTTTGACCAGTCATCAAAGGAGCCAAGGTTATCTACTGTATCCCAGGCCATTGCCAGTCATCCGGACTTTTGTCTTTCCACTGGATCCAATTATTCTGGAAGACAGAGTGAGGATGCCGATTTTTCTCAATTCTGCCTCACTTAAATCCAATTCACACTAAATTGAAGATATTTATCCAGCTTGGAAAATGAAGGATTAATTAACAAGGTATCACACTAGACTTTATATATATAAAGAACAAAGTAAACCATCTTTGCTTTAAGAAATTTACATTTTGTTGTAAGGCTAATTGGTTTTGCCCAAAGCAAGGGTGTACATATCAGAATCAGGATTTGAATGGAGGTATCTGGTCCAAAATTCAGCACTTTTGTCATGGCTTCATACTAATTCAACTCAATAAACATTGATCAAGTAATAGCACTGTGATAGTATTGGGGATACAAAACCCCCAAAAGATCATAGTCTCTACTATTGATAGGGGCTTACATTCAGTAAAGAAATTAAGGAAATATAAAGCAGTAAAGGAAATGAAGAAACAATATGCAATTCCTGCTCCCAAGGAGCTTATAATTGAATTACTGGAATAAGACAAATATTCTAATAACTTAATAAGTTGCATAGAAATGATCCAAATAGGATGCTTGTAGAGATTCAAGAAGAAGCTAATTATTTATCAATGGGTTTTAAGAAAGATACCATTAAAAAAACATTTGTACAATGTTTTAAGGAAAGAAAGGATTTCCGCAGGCAGAAGTTTGAGGATGGAGGGAGGGCTGACCTTGAAGCCTGTTGGAACCAGCACGCCTCAGCTCTTGAGAAAAGAGGTTAAATTTTCATTGTGATCATTTATAGCCCAGACATTGACAAACACTACAAATCAAGGCTTTATTTATTGTTTTGTTGATTGTCTAGCCTTAAGAAAGCAATGGAGAAAATGTTAATAACGTAGATTAAACTTAAAAGTATGCTTTACATACCCCTCAACCCCAGAGAGCCAGTTGTAAAACATTCATGAGTATACTACTGGGGTAAGCATTCCAAAACTTTGGGACCAATGGATGAAAAAGCACAGAAATAGAGATTAGGATGAGCTCAAGGAATGACTAATAGTCAGGGGACAAGTTGCAAAACTGAGTAGCATGCTATAAAACTGATGAAAGGAGATTGGACCTATAGTAAGGAATTGTTATTTAGTTATCAGTGGAGATTGACATACAGGGGAAGCTAGGAGAGGCAGTGGAAAGAGCACACGGCTGGAGTCAGGAGGACCTGAGTTCAATTTCCACTTCAGGCACTTACTAGCTGTGTGATGATGTTGGGCAAGTTGCTTAAGCCAGTTTGCCTCAGTTTCTTGATCTGTCAAATGAACTGGAGAAGGAAATGGCAAACCCCTCCAGTATCTTTGCCAAGAAAACCCCAAGGGTCAGACATAACTGAAACAACTGAATTGATGAGATACTTGATTTCCTTATCAGCAGAGGGTTATGGCAGCCAAGGATGACACTTGTTTAGAATTAAAACTATGTTGCGAAACTTTACAGAGGGGGGAAAGTGGAAGATTATTAGTAGAATCATTTGCTAGCACAGTAAGAAAGAGTGAATGGGGGTGGAGGGGGCAGACAGATTTACAGATAACTTGTTCTGAGACCTAGTTAAGCCAGATAATACCAAGAACAGAAGCCCAGGGGAAGTTCTAAAGAACCTTATTCCAAATCCCACTCTAACTGACAAGTCAGGTTCCTAAAGTTAGCTTAGTTACTTGTGGGGGTTCATCCAAAATAAACACTGGGCTATTAAACATGGCAGGGACCCATTGGACAGATTCTCCACCTGGGACTTTCATTATTGAATACCCTATTTCCATTAAAAAAAAAAGTTGGCAATTTCTCTCTCTCCACCTCTCTTGCTTGAAAATGCAGTTGTACAGCAAGTCAGGTTTTCCAGTATGTTTCCCTGAGAATCAGACCAATTCCTTCTTTGATGATTTTTGCAGACCTTTACATTTGTTGATTCATTGAATGTTTAAATGTTGATATTTGCTATATGATTGAAACCTGTACCAGTATTGATGTTGAAGCGAATATGAAATTCATATAGTCAGCATCATTAAAATATTGGTGCCTTTAAGTATGTCTAGGGCATGTTATGATAACTCATAAATATTCATCTTTTCTTTTTCCTTTTTCCTTTTTTCCTTCTCCTTCCCTCTTTCATTTATTCATTCATTCATTCCTTTCCATTTGTTTAAAAACCCTTAACTTCTGTCTTAGTATCAATTCTAAGAGAGAAGAGCAGCAAATTCTAGGCAATCAGGAATAAGTGACTTGTACAGGGTCACAGAGCTTGGAAGTGTCTGAGGTCAGATTTTAACCTAGATCCTGTTGCTCTATCCATTACACTGCTTAGCTGCCCCTACTTACTTTATTTATGACACCAGGGCAGAAAGATTGCCTGAGATCTTTTTGGACTGCAAATTGATGGAATGAAGTTTGCCTATTGTTCAAACTTCCCAGAATTCAAATAATCCTAAATGCTTAATCTCTTTTCTTTGAAGACTTTCCTTTGTTCTGGATTTATTTAATCTTATTTTCTATTGCCTCTAACTGAGCTACTAGGAATGTCCTTGTGATGGCAGGAATCCAGTGGGAGGAAAATTTGAATGAAATTTGCCTGGACTTAGAAGTACCTCTGGTATAGAGACTCCTAGAAAAAAATTTCACATTCTCTATGGAAAAAGGAACACACAAATTTTTGTCTAGACCTCTCTTGGATGACTTAATGTATTGAATCCCTAGGAATGTGTTGAATATCCATGGAATACCCAGAACAGTTTGGTTTCTGACCTGAAGATCAAAGTTGACTTTCATTCAACCCCAGGGACCTACCTCTGTGGAAAGAACTCTGTGTAGTTTAGGAAACTCTAGGAAAAGTACCTGTGGTGGTGAGCCTATGGCACACATGCCAGAGAAGGCACTCTGAGCCCTCTCTGTGGGCACACCCACTATTGCCCCAGCACAGAGTTCACCAGAGTTCATTAATAGAAAGCTAGAGGGACATAGGGCCAGGCTGCTCCTGTCCCACTCTCCACACATACCTGAGGATATCACCCTCTAAAAGGTTTGCCATCATTGGACTAAGCTTTCCTTTTGAGGCAGGAAGCTTGATGTTCTCTCCCTTGTTAGGTTACTTAATAATTAACCCAATCATTCTGTGTATGGGTCCAGAATAGAGGGGTCTCTTTAAAAGGAAAGGGAGATAGTGAAGTATCCCACTCCTCCCTGAAACTAGGGCCAAATTTATTATAGTACTTGATACTCGACTGAGCCAGAATAGAGTGAGAGAGCAAGAACTCCAGCCCCACAGAACTAATGGAACAGTATTGTTATACATAAGTACCAATCCAAATTGGTTTGGTTTTTTACCTGAAGGGAGAGAGGTTGGTTTCTAGTTCATCTTAGGTCCCTATGAGGAGAACTCTATGGGCTTGGAGAATTTTTTGAGCAACAAGATGACTTTAAGTAATTCTTTTCCCAGAAAAGAGGTTTGGGGGGCACCTGGGTAGCTCAGTGGGTTGAGAGCCAGGCCTAGAGGTGGGAGGTCCTGGGTTCAAATTTGACCTCAGACACTTTCCAGCTGTGTGACCCTGGGCAAGTCACTTACTCCCATATTGCCTAGCCCTTACCACTCTTTGGCCTTGGAATCAATATATATGGTATTGATTCTAAGACAGAAGTTTAAAAAAAAAGAAATATAAATATGGCAGATGTATACAAGATGAATTTATTGTGGCAAGGGACTAAATGCAGGGAGAACAATTAGGAGGCCATTGAAGTAGTCATGGTGAGAAGTGATATAGGCTTGACCTGTGGTAATTATGATAGGATCAGAGAGAAGAAGATATATTTGAAAGATCTAGTGAGAGTAGAAGTCAATAAAACTTAACAGCCAATTGGATTTTGGGAGTGAGAGAGAGAGAGGAAAGCTAAGAATGACTCTAAGGTTGTGAATCTGGGTGACTATGGTACCTTCATATATCAGAATGTGACATAATTCAAAAAAGAGGCTAAGAGGAGTAGCCAAGATGGCAGTGTAGTAGCAGGTGCCTTCAGAATCTCCTCCCAACCGATCATTACAAAGCACCTGAAAAGGACAGAAATCAAAATTGGTCCAGTAAAGGGCCTCTCCCACTGGACACATTGAAAGGTAGGAAGTGAGTGGTAATTCCCATGCTACAATGGGGTAAAACTACACTACTCAAAGTGCAAGCTGACCACCCCTCCCCTATACTACCTACCACACCAGTTAGAGAGAGGGCCAGGCTAATCTCCAAATTCTCAGGGGCTGGCTGAAAGCACCACAGACTTAGCCCTGAGGGCAATGACAGGCCTTGGCAGTGAGACTCAAGGCTAAAAAGCATGGAGTTTGGGCAACAATGTGGCTGGCCACAGCTGAGGCAACAGGGGCTGGGAAGATAGCCTCAGGGCAAAACACACAGTGCAGCTGTGTCCAAGCAGCAGCTGAGGAAGATAGCCTCAGGGCAAAATGCTTCAAAGCCCTCACCTCACAAAGAACATCACAGATTTACCTGCCTTCACTCAGGCTTCTGTCAGGGAAGGGAAGATAGTACCATGGCAAAGCCCTGTGAGACAGAAGCTAAGAAAGCAATGACCAGCAACATGCCAGAATTCCAATCTTCTAGCAGCAAAAGGAAGAAGCAACAGCAAAAAAGAAGCTGAGGAGCAGTTAGATGGGTAGGTGGAGGACTAAGAAACTAAGGATCATGAAAGTCTAGAAGAAAATATCTAGAAGAAGAGGTGGTCAGGAGTGTCTAATGCTGCAAAGAGGTCAAGAATGATGAGGATTGAATTCTGGAAAGCAAGGGAACTAGGTCTGCAACCAAGAATCAACCAGCAAAATTGACTATATTCTAGCAGGGCAAAGTATGGTCATTTAATGAAATAGAAGACTTCCAAGTATTCCTAAAGAAAAGACCAGACCTGAACAGAAAATTGTTGCCCAAACATAGAACTCAAGAGAATCACCAAAAGGTAATTAAGAAAAGGGGGGAAAACCCTCAAAACTTTTTTAAAAGGACCCAATAATTTCAAATGATTTGTATTCCTATAAGAAAAGATGATATTGGTAACTCTTAAAAATTGTTATTATCATCAGAGTAGCAATGGGAAGGGTACAGTGACAAACTGTACAGGATGATATGTCAAAAGAGTGATGAGGATTGAGCAACCACCTGCCTTGTCTGATTCTTAGTGAAGATAGTAGAATGGCTTGCCATTTCCTTCTCCAATTCATTTTACAAAGGAGGGAACTAAAGTAAACAAGATTAAAGAAACAAGTCAGTAAGTACCTGAGGTTGGATTTGAACTCAGGTCTTCCTGACTCCAGGCTTGATGCTCTATCCACTAAGCCCTTTCACCTACCCATGATCAATCACCATTGGAGTCCAGATAGAAGAGAGATTCCCTATCGACAGTGAGGTTCTCTAGATGGTCCTGTTTGCAGATGACGCTGTGCTAGCTGGAACTCATTACACTTTCCTCCAAACCCTTTCATACTTCGAAGTTTCTTATTTCTATTGAGAGCTACACTATCCTTGTAATCACTCAGATGAGCAACTTTAGAATCATTCTGTCCCATTTCTGAACAGTCATCAAGTCTGGTTAATTCTATCTCAACATCTCTTACATATTTCCCCTTCTTTCTACTCAGATAACCTCCACCCTAGACCATCTATCACCTCTCAAATGAACTATGGCAATAGTCTCCCAATTGTCCCTTCACCCACTCCAGCGCCAACATGGGTCTCTTGGGAACCAAGACTGTGAAGAAGATGGCACCAGCCATTATCGAGAAGTACTATACCTGCCTGGGCAATGACTTCCACACTAACAACTGTGTGCGAGGAGATCACCATCATTCCCAGCAAGAAGCTCCACAACAAGATAGCAGGATATGTTCCTAGTTTGATGAAGCAGATCCAGGGAGGCTTCATGAGAAGTATCTCCATCAAATTACAGGAAGAAGAAGGAGAAAGAAGGGATAACTATGTCTCTGAGGTCTCTGCTCTGGAACAGGACATCACTGAAGTGGATCCTGATACCAAAGAAATGTTGAAATTTCTGGATTTCGGCAGTTTGTCTCACCTGCAAGTTACCTATTCCTCAGTTCGGAAGAACTTCAAAACACCAAGAAGAGCTGGTTAATATTTACTTTTGCCTTCTTTTCAATGAACTTGGGAACCCTCTAAAAAAAAACTTCTAATTGGTCTACCTGATTTCAGTCTGTCCTCTCCATTTTAGTTTCCACACATGTGCCAAACTGATATTCATAAAACACAGATAAGACTGTCTCATTATTCCATTAGAAATAGAGCAGCTAGATGGCTCAGTGGATTGAGTTCTAGGCCTAGAGAGGGGAAGTCCTGGGTTCAAATCTCACCTCAGACACTCCCTAGCTGTATGACCTTGGACAAGTTACTTTACTTCCATTACCTAATCCTTACTGCTCTTCTGTTTTAGGACAAATACATAGTATTGATCCTAAGTACATTGTAAGGGTTCTGAAAAACAAACTCAAGGATAAAATCTATTTAAGCCTCTCATAATTTCTCTTTTGTCCATCTTTTCTCTTGTTTCACACTATTCCCTTTTACATACTCTTCCTTTCAGGCAGACAGGCCCCCTCAATAACATTCCAGCTTCTATCTTTGGGCCTTTGTATAACTAGTTCCTGATATGTTTAATGCATATTTCGTTCTCTCCACCATTTAGAATCCCTAAATCCTTTCAAAGTACATATAATTCAGGTACCATCGAGGTACCAACTGGATCCAGTTTACCTTGAATCACAAAAAGGAGGTTGTTAAATTTTCAGTGTGAGCATTTGTATCTCTTCAATGAAGTTATGTATATATACATATATACATGTATATGTATTTATGCATGCATATATCTATATACCTATTTATGTCTTGTCCTTTCCTCCTATACAGTTTGTCACTGTTCCCTCTGAGTGTAGTTCTTCTAGCTGCTCAGGTGATAGCAACAGTTTTTAAGAGTTACCAATGACCTCTTTTCTTATAGGGATATATATAATTTTAACTTATTGAGCCTCTTAAAATTTTTTTGTTGTTTTGTTTGTTTTTTCCCCCTCTTTTTTAATTACCTTTTGATGATTCTCTTGAGTTCTGTGGTTGGACATCAAATTTTCTGTTCAGGTCTGGTCTTTTATTTATGAATGCTTGGAACTCTTCTGTTGTGTTGAATGACCATACTTTCCCCTGTAAGAATACAGTCAGTTTTGATGGGTATTTTATTCTTGGTTGTAGACCTAGTTCCCTTGCTTTCCAGAATATCTTATTTCATGCCTTTCGGTCCTTCAGTGCGGATGCAGCCAGATCCTGTGTTAGCCTCACCATGTTTCCATGGTATCTGAATGGCTTCTTCTTGGCAGCTTGTGATATCTTTTCTTTCATCTGATTGTTTTTGAATTTGGCTATAACATTTCTTGGTGTTGTCAGTTGGGGATTAAATACAGGAGGTGATATGTGGATTCTTTCAATCTCCACTTTCCCCTCTTGTTCTAGGATCTCGGGACAGTTTTCCTGGATAATTTCCTCTAGTATTATGTCCAGGCTTTTTCTTTTGTCATGGTCTTCTGGTAGTCCAATTATTCTTAAATTGTCTCTTCTTGAACAATTTTCTAAATCGTCTGTTTTGTGAATGAGATGCTTCACATTGTTTGTGTAACCTTGGATGGGGGTGTATGGGGTGCTCAGGGAGGGGTAGTATCTCTGGTGTGGAGGGCTTGTCGTGACCTCCTAGAGCAGCTCTCCAGCCTCTGACCCTCACCTGACACCCAGCTCTCACTTGTGGCTCCCAGTAGCTGTTAGCATGTGGCAGCGGCCACACCCCGGGCAACGACTTCGACAGGCCGGCTGAACCTTGTGAGGGTAGCCATCGGGTCGTCGACCCCTGGTGAACCAGGGCTTTGTTCACCCAGCATGTGAAGACTGCTTCGGCTGAACAGACGGAAGAAACCAATAAGAAGGTTCAACGGCTGAGAGGGCGACGCAGCAAAGCACTGTGGAGTGCTCAGGGCATGTTGGAGCACAAAGGACAACACGGCCATCCAATGCAGCTGAGGAAGTCTCCAGCCGTAACAATTTTTCATGCCAATGGACCCAGGCTTCCAACGCCAAGAGAGTGGAACTGTCTCTGTGTATCGGCTTTTCCACTTAAATCTCTTTCATGCACAAGTATCTTTGTGCACACTCATCTATCTTAACCCTCTTCACCCTCTTCAAGACCTGTGGCGATGGGGGAGTGACGATGCAACAGGTGGAGGTGACCACTGACAGTTGTAGTCACGATCCTGCACGTAGGTGGCCCATGGACCAGTGGTCGCTTGGCTCTGTAGGGCAGCAGAGACGTTCGGCAGCATCCTGGGCGACTGAGCAGCCCTCTCTAGGACAGCACTGCTCACCCTAATCAAGGGAGAAGACTAGAAAAGGTGTCCCAAACATTGCCTGCCCTACAAACACCCGGTCAGCACACCGTGGCTGGCAGGTCATCCCTTAAAGTGGTCGAAATCAAAGAAAAAATACAAAGAAACTCCTACTAGGAGCATGGAACATCAGGACATTACTTGACAGAGAGAATACCCCAAGAACTGAGAGAAGAACAGCTCTAATCGGTAAAGAACTGGCGCGATATAACATCGACATCGCAGCCTTAAGCGAAACACGCTTACCAGAAGAGGGATCACTCAGCGAACCCACCACTGGATACACCTTCTTCTGGAAAGGTAGAGCCTCAAATGAAGACAGAATCCACAGTATTGGCCTGGCCATCAAGACCAGTTTGCTCAAACAGCTGCCAGACTTGCCTGTGGGCATCAGTGAGAGGCTCATGAAAATCCGTTTGCCTCTCAGCAAAGACGGGTATGCCACAATCATCAGCGCAAATGCCCCAACACTGACCAGCACAGAGGAGACCATCAAGCAGTTCTACTCTGACCTGAGTGCCGTCCTGCACTCAGTGCCCACAAATGATTAGCTGATACTACTGGGAGACTTCAACGCCCGCATTGGCCAGGACCATGAAAGATGGAAAGGAGTGCTCGGCAAACACGGCGTGGGCAAAATGAACAACAACGGCCTACTGCTACTCAGCAAATGCTCAGAGTTCAAACTCACCATCATGAACACTGTGTTCAGAATGGCAAACAAATATAAAACAACGTGGATGCACCCAAGATCAAAACAGTGGCATCTCATTGACTACATCATTGTGTGCCGGCGAGACATCCAGGATGTACAGATCATCAGAGCCATGAGAGGAGCTGAATGCTGGACAGATCACTGATTGGTTAGAGCTACTCTTCAAATGCGCATTGCGCCTCGCCATCCAAAACAGTTTGCGCATTTTACAACATGAGTCATCTTAGAGATCCATCTTATTTGCAAACATTCCAGTCCTGCCTGAATGACAAGCTGTCTGCCAAGGGACCACTCACTGGAAGCTCAACTGAGAAATGGAACCAGTTCAGAGACTCAGTGAAGGATACATCAAAGGCAGTCCTAGGCCCAAAACAACGCAACCACCAGGACTGGTTCGACGAGAACAACACTGCTATTGAAGACCTATTGAGCAAGAAGAACAAAGCCTTTATGGAGTGGCAAAATAACTGCTCCTAAAAAGGACAGATTCAAGTCTCTCCAAGCCACAGCGCAGCGTGAGATCAGGAAGATGCAAGACCAATGGTGGGGAAAAAAGGCAGAAGAAATCCAGCAGTTTGCTGATACAAAAAACTACAAACAATTTTTCAGTGCCCTCAAGACTGTCTATGGGCCATTAAAACCCACCACCACTCCCTTGCTATCCTCTGATGGTGACACTCTCATAAAAGATGAAAAAGGCATCAGCAACAGGTGGAAAGAACACTTCAGTCAGCTTTTCAACTGACCCTTTTCAGTTGACCAAAGCGCCCTTGACCAGATCCCCCAAAACCACTCCATTGAACAACTTGACATCCCTCCTTCAATAGAGGAAGTCCAAAAAGCCATTAAACAAATGAGTGCAGGCAAGGCACATGGTAAAGATGGGATCCCAACCAACTTGTACAAGGCCTTAAATGGAAAGGTGCTCCAGGCATTCCACATAGTGATGACCATTAATGGGAAGAGGAAGACATGCCCCCAGAACTCAGAGATGTCTCCATCGTAGCCCTATACAAGAACAAAGACTCACGAGCAGCCTGTGACAACTACAGAGGCATCTCACTACTCTCCACTGCTGGAAAGATCCTCGCCCGTGTTATACTCAACAGACTCCTGCCATCTGTTTCAGAGCAGAACCTGCCTGAATCACAATGTGGCTTCCGACCAGATCGCAGCACCATCAACATGGCCTTCATGGTGAGGCAAATGCAGGAAAAATGCCTTGAGCAGAATCTGAGTCTCTACATTGTCTTCATAGACCTGACAAAGGTGTTCGACACAGTGAAAAGGGACTCATTGTGGGTGATCCTCAGCAAGCTCGGTTGCCCAGCAAAATTTGTCAAACTGATCCAGCTCTTTCATGTCGACATGACAGGGGAAGTCCTATCTGGTGGAGAGACTTCCGATTGCTTCAACATCTCCAATGGCGTGAAATAAGGCTGTGTCCTCGCTCAGGTACTATTCAACCTATTTTTCACCCAAGTATTACGACATGCTGTGATGGATCTAGACTTGGGCGTCTACATCAAATACCGACTGGATGGCTCACTATTTGACCTTCGCCGCCTGACTGCAAAAACAAAGACAACAGAGAGACTCATCCTGGAAGCTCTCTTTGCAGATGACTGTGCTCTCATGGCCCACCAAGAAAATCATCTCCAAACCTTTGTGGATAGGTTCTCCACTGCAACAAAACTGTTTGGCCTGACTATCAGCCTCAGCAAAACAAAGGTGCTATTCCAACCTGCACCAGGGAGGCCAACTAACCAGCTGTGCATTACAATTGATGGCATGCAGCTTTCTAACATCAACACTTTCAAGTACCTGGGCAGCACCATCGCCAACGACGGGTCCCTAGACCACAAGATTAATGCCAGGATCCAAAAGGCCAGCCAGGCACTTGGGAGGCTGTGCTCTAAAGTCCTCCAACACAGCGGTGTAAGCACTGCAACGAAGCTCAAAGTGTACAATGCAGTAGTCCTCAGCTCGCTCCTGTACGGTTGTGAGACATAGACACTGTACTGGAAGCACATGAAATAGCTGGAGCAATTCCACCAACACTCCCTCTGGTCAATCTTGAAGATCCGATGGCAGGACTGAGTCACCAATCAGGAAGTCCTCGACAGAGCCAACTCCAACAGCATCGAAGTCCTGGTCCTCCAAACCCAGCTACGATGGTCTGGACACGTCATCCGCATGGACCCACAGCGAATACCAAGACAGGTATTCCATGGTGAACTGTCAGCTGGACTCAGGAAACAAGGCCGACCAAAGAAAAGATTCAAGGATCAGCTAAAGTCAAACTTGAAGTTGGCTGGCATTACACCAAAGCGACTAGAACTCGCTGCCTCTGACAGAAGCAGCTGGCGAACCCACATTAACCATGCCGACACCACCTTTGAAGATGAGCAATGTCGACGTCTTGCCGCTGCACATGAATGCCAACACCAGGCCACAACCGCACCTCCTGTAACAACTGGAGTCCCATGCTCCATGTGCCAGAAACTTTGTGCCTCAGCCTTTGGACTCCAAAGCCACATGAGGGTACACTGTAGATGAAACTGCACAAAGACAATAGTCATTCTCAATCACCGAGAAACTACCACTAAGACAGTACTAGAGCTTAAAAAAAAAAGAGGTTATGACTAAAAGAAATGGGAAAAGAAACAAATGGGGGTAAATTTATATGTCACAAAGAAGCTCATGGTGGGAGGGGGGAGAACATTGATACACTGGAAGGGTAAAGAGGTTGGAGATAGGAAATACTCAACTCTTATGTACTTTGAAACTGACCCAAAGAGGGAAGAATAATCCAATCCATTGGGGAAGAGAATAGATTTGCGCCCTATAGGGGAGTAGAAGGGTAAAAAATGGACTGGTGGGGAGGGAAGAAGTACAAGGGAGGGAGAGGGTGTGGGGGGGAAATTTTAAAAAGACTACAAGGGAAAATAAGGGAGGGAAAAAGAAGGGGGGGTAGAAAGGGAAGTAAAATAAGGGGGGGAACTAGGGGGACTGACTATAAACAAACATTGTTGTAGAAGGAAATAGTGAAAGAAGAAAAGGCAGGACCAGAAGTAGAAATCAAAATGCTGGGAAATACACAGCTAGTAATCATAACTCTGAATGTGAATGGAATAAACTCACCCATAAAATGCAAGCGAATAGCAGAGTGGATTAGAATCCAAAACCCTACCATATGCTGTCTGTGAGAAACACACATGAGGAAGGTAGATACACATAGGGTGAAAGTAAGAGAATGGAGCCAAATCTATTGGGCATCAAATGATAAAAAGAAAGCAGGAGTAGCAATCATGATATCGGACAAAGCCAAAGTAAAAATAAATCTAGTTAAAAGAGATAGGGAAGGTAATTACATCCTGATAAAAGGCAGTATAGACAACGACAAAATATCTGTACTCAATATGTATGCACCAAATGGCAGAGCATCCAAATTTCTAAAGGAGAAACTAGAGGAGCTCAAGGGTGAAATAGATAGAAAAACTATACTAGTGGGAGATCTGAACCTTCCTCTATCTGAACTAGATAAATCAAATAAAAAAATAAATAAGAAAGAGGTGAGAGAAGCAAATGAAATCTTAGAAAAATTAGAGTTAGTAAACATATGGAGAAAAATAAATAGGGACAAAAAGGAATATACCTTCTTTTCAGCAGCACATGGTACATTCACAAAAATTGACCATGTACTAGGGCACAAAATCATTGCAAACAAGTGCAAAAGGGCAGAAATAATTAATGCAACCTTCTCAGACCACAATGCAATAAAAATAATAATTAGTAAGGGTACATGGAGAGATAAATCAAAAATTAATTGGAAATTAAACAATATGATTCTCCAAAACCAGCTAGTTAAAGAACAAATCATAGAAACAATTAATAACTTCATTGAAGAAAATGACAATGATGAGACATCCTTTCAAACCCTATGGGATGCAGCCAAAGCAGTACTCAGGGGGAAATTTATATCCTTGAGTTCATATATTAACAAATTAAGAAGGGCAGAGGTCAATGAATTGGGCATGCAAATTAAAAAATTAGAAAGTGAACAAACTAAAAATCTTCAGATGAAGACTAAATTAGAGATCCTAAAAATCAAAGGAGAAATCAATAAAATTGAAAATCAAAGAACTATTGATTTAATAAATAACACTAGAAGCTGGTACTTTGAAAAAACAAATAAAATAGACAAAGTACTAGTCAGTCTAATTAAAAAAAGGAAAGAAATACACCAAATTGACAGTATCCAAGATGAAAAAGGAGACCTCACCTCTAATGAAGAGGAAATTAAGGCAATCATTAAAAACTACTATGCCCAATTATATGGCAACAAATATGGCAATCTAGGTGATATGGATGAATACTTACAAAAATATAAATTGCCTAGACTAAAAGAGGAAGAAATAAATTACCTTAACAACCCCATTTCAGAAAAAGAAATTGAACAAGCCATCAAAGAACTCCCTAAGAAAAAATCCCCAGGTCCAGATGGATTCACAAATGAATTCTATCAAACATTCAAAGAACAACTAATCCCAATATTAAACAAACTATTTGACAGAATAGGCCAAGAAGGAGTTCTACCAAATTCATTCTACGACACAAACATGGTACTGATCCCAAAGCCAGGCAGGTCAAAAACAGAGAAAGAAAACTATAGACCAATCTCCCTAATGAATATAAATGCAAAAATCTTAAATAGGATACTAGCAAAAAGACTCCAGCAAGTGATTAGAAGAGTCATCCACCATGATCAAGTAGGATTTATACCAGGGATGCAGGGCTGGTTCAACATTAGGAAAACTATCCACATAATTGACCACATCAACAAGCAAACCAACAAGAACCACATGATTATCTCAATAGATGCAGAAAAAGCATTTGATAAAATACAACACCCATTCCTACTAAAAACACTAGAAAGCATAGGAATAGAAGGGTCATTCCTAAAAATAATAAACAGTATATATCTAAAACCATCAGCTAATATCATCTGCAATGGGGATAAACTAAATCCATTCCCATTAAGATCAGGAGTGAAACAAGGATGCCCATTATCACCTCTATTATTTGACATTGTATTAGAAACACTAGCAGTAGCAATTAGAGAAGAAAAAGAAATTGAAGGCATCAAAATAGGCAAGGAGGAGACCAAATTATCGCTCTTTGCAGATGACATTATGGTCTACTTAAAGAATCCTAGAGACTCAACCAAAAAGCTAATCGAAATAATCAACAACTTTAGCAAAGTTGCAGGATACAAAATAAACCCACATAAGTCATCAGCATTTCTATATAATTCCAACACAGCTCAGCAGCAAGAACTAGAAAGAGAAATCCCATTCAAAATTACCCAAGACAAAATAAAATACTTAGGAATCTATCTCCCGAGACAAACACAGGATCTATATGAACACAACTACAAAACACTTTCCACACAACTAAAACTAGACTTGAACAATTGGAAGAACATTAACTGCTCATGGGTAGGATGAGCCAATATAATAAAAATGACCATCCTACCCAAACTCATCTATCTATTTAGTGCCATACCCATGGAACTTCCAAAAATTTTTTTTACTGATTTAGAAAAAAACCATAACAAAGTTCATTTGGAAGAACAAAAGATCAAGGATATCCAGGGAAATAATGAAAAAAAATACAAAGGAAGGGGGTCTTGCAGTCCCAGATCTCAGACTATATTACAAAGCAGCGGTCATCAAAACAATTTGGTACTGGCTAAGAGACAGAAAGGAGGATCAGTGGAATAGACTGGGGGCAAGCAACCTCAGCAAGACAGTATATGACAAACCCAAAGATCCCAGCTTTTGGGACAAAAATCCACTATTTCATAAAAACTGCTGGGAAAATTGGAGGACAGTATGGGAAAGATTAGGCTTAGATCAACACCTCACACCCTACACCAAGATAAATTCAAAATGGATGAATGACTTGAACATAAAGAAGGAAACTATAAGAAAATTAGGCGAACACAGAATAGTATACATGTCAGACCTTTGGGAAGGGAAATACTTCAAAACCAAGCAAGAATTAGAAAGAGTTACAAAATGCAAAATAAATAATCTGGATTACATCAAATTAAAAAGTTTTTGTACAAACAAAACCAATGTAACCAAAATCAGAAGGGTAGCAATAAATTGGGAAACAATCTTCATAAAAACCTCTGACAAAGGTTTAATTACTAAAATTTATAAAGAACTAAATCAATTAATTGTACAAAAAATCAAGCCATTCTCCAATTGACAAATGGGCAAGGGACATGAACAGGCAATTCTCAGCCAAAGAAATCAAAACTATTAATAAGCACATGAAAAAGTGCTCTACATCTCTTATAATCAGAGAGATGCAAATCAAAACAACTCTGAGGTATCATCTCACACCTAGCATATTGGCTAACATGACAGCTATGCAAAGTAATGAATGCTGGAGGGGATGTGGCAAAGTGGGGACATTAATTCATTGCTGGTGGAGTTGTGAATTGATCCAACCATTCTGGAGGGCAATTTGGAACTATGTCCAAAGGGCGATAAAAGACTGTCTGCCCTTTGATCCAGCCATAGCACTGCTGGGCTTGTACCCCAAAGAGATAATGGACAAAAAGTTTTGTACAAGAATATTCATAGCTGCGCTCTTTGTGGTGGCCAAAAATTGGAAAATGAGGGGATGCCCTTCAATTGGGGAATGGCTGAACAAATTGTGGTATATGTTGGTGATGGAATACTATTGTGCTCAAAGGAATAATAAAGTGGAGGAATTCCATGGAGACTGGAACAACCTCCAGGAAGTGATGCAGAGCGAAAGGAGCAGAACCAGGAAAACATTATACACAGAGACTGATACATTGTGGTACAATCGAAGGTGATGGACTTCTCCATTAGTATCAATACAATTTCCCTGAACAATCTGCAGGGATCTAAAAAAAAATACTACCCACAAGCAGAGGATAAACGGTGGGAGTAAAAACACCGATGAAAAGCAACTGCTTGACTACAGGGTTGGAGGAGATAAGACAGAGGAGAGACTGTAAATGAACACTATAATGCAAATTCCAACAACAGGGAAATGGGTTCGAGTCAAGAACACATGTGATAACCAGTGGAATCATGCGTCGGCTATGGGAGAGGGAAAGGCGGGGGGGGGGGGGGGGAGGGGAGGGGAGGGGAGGAAAAGAAAACGATCTTTGTTTCCAGTGAATAATGTATGAAAACGACCAAATAAAATAATGTTTAAAAAAAAAGAGAGGAAAAAAAAGGGAAAGGAATAAGAAAGATGAGAGGGGAAAGAGTTCCAATAAATGTATTTTAATGAATAATAAAAAAAAAGAAAGAGAAATTCCATTTAAAGTCACCCAAGACAATATAAAATACTTAGGAATCTATCTGCTGAGACAAACACAGGAACTATATGAACACAACTACAAAACACTCTCCACACAATTAAAACTAGATCTAAACAATTGGGAAAACATTGATTGCTCATGGGTGGGACGAGCTAACATAATAAAAATGACCATCCTACCCAAACTTATCTATCTATTTAGTGCCATACCCATTGAACTTCCAAAAAACTTTTTACTGAATTAGAGAAAACCATAACAAAATTCATTTGAAAGAACAAAGGATCAAAGATATTCAGGGAAATAATGAAAAAAATACAAAGGAAGGTGGCCTTGAAGTCCCAGATCTCAAACTATATTACAAAGCAGCGGTCATCAAAACAATTTGGTACTGGCTAAGAGATAGAAAGGAGGATCAGTGGAATAGACTTGGGGTAAATGACCTCAGTAATACAGTCTATGACAAACCCAAAGACCCCAGCTTTTGGGATAAAAATCCACTATTTGATAAGAACTGCTGGGAAAATTGGAACAGTGTTGTGGAAGAGATTAGGTTTGGATCAACATCTCACACCCTACACCAAGATAAACTCAGAATGGGTGAATGACTTGAATATAAAGAAGGAAACCTTAAGTAAATTAGGTGAACACAGAATAGTATACATGTCAGACCTTTGGGAAGGGAAAGATTTTAAAACCAAGCAAGAGCTAGACAGAGTCACAAAATGCAAAATAAATAATTTTGACTATATCAAATTAAAAAGTTTTTGTACAAACAAAACCAATGTAACTAAAATTAGAAGGAAAGCAACAAATTGGGAAACAATCTTCATAACAAAAACCTCTGAGAAAGGTCTAATTACTCAAATCTAAAAAGAGCTAAACCAGTTGTACAAAAAATCGAGCCATTCTCCAATTGATAAATGGGCAAGGGACATGAATAGGCAATTTTCAGTTAAAGAAATCAAGACTATTAATAAGCACATGAAAAAGTGTTTTAAATCTCTTATAATCAGAGAAATGCAAATCAAAACAACTCTGAGGTATCACCTCATACCTAGCAGATTGGTCAACATGACAGCTATGCAAAGTAATGAATGTTGGAGGGGATGTGGCAAAGTAGGGGCATTAATTCATTGCTGGTGGAGTTGTGAATTGATCCAACCATTCTGGAGGGCAATTTGGATCTATGTCCAAAGGGTCATAAAAGACTGTCTGCCCTTTGATCCAGCCATAGCACTGCTGGGCTTGTACCCCAAAGAGATAATAAGGAAAAAGACTTGTACAAGAATATTCATAACTGCACTCTTTGTGGTGGCCAAAAATTGGAAAATGAGGGGATGCCCTTCAATTGGGGAATGGCTGAACAAATTGTGGTATATGTTGGTGATGGAATACTATTGTGCTAAAAGGAATAATAAAGTGGAGGAATTCCATGGAGACTGGAACAACCTCCAGGAAGTGATGCAGAGTGAGAGGAGCAGAACCAGGAGAACATTGTACACAGAGACTGTCTGACACATTGTGGTACAAGAGAATGTAATGGACTTCTCCAGTAATGGCTTTACAATGTCCCTGAACAATCTGCAGTGATCTACGAGAAAAAACAAAACAAAACTATCCTCAAGCAGAGGACAAAGTGAGGGAGTAAAAACACCGGGGGAAAAGCAACTGCTTGACTACAGAGGTTGAGGGGACATGATCGAGGAGAGACTCTAAATGAGCACCCTAATGCAAATACCAACAACAAGGAAATGGGTTCAGAGCAAGGACACATGTGATACCCAGACGAATCACGTGTCGGCTAGGGAAGGGGGGGGAAGGGGAGTGGGGGGGGGAGGAAAAGAAAATTATCTGTTTCCAGTGAATAATGTATGAAAATGACCAAATAAAATAATGTTTTAAAAACTTAAAAAAAAATTATGCAGTTTAAGCTTAAAAGTCTATTGGCTGCTTCATTTTTTTTTTTTGGAGAGCCAGTTGTCAAAATATTTTCCAGTGGGGTTGTACATGAATTCTTTCCTGATCTTCCTCTTTGCTCTCCCCTTTTCTCTTTCTCACCTTTTTCTGTCTTTCTGTTCACTTGTCTTAGTTCACCTCTCTTTGTTTCTTTTTCTATTTCTCTGTTTCTATCTTTTTCTCTCTATGTATTTCTCTTTTTTTAGTCTCTGCATATAATTGGTTTTTACTTATTTATGTGTGTGTTATATCCACTCTCTTATACCCTCTCCTCATGTCAATTTAAGCTCATGAGAAAAAGAACTCTCATTTTAAAATTTGTATTACTAATGCTTAGGACCTTGACAACAGGTATTTAATAAAAGTTTGTTGAATTTAATTATTAATTGTTCATTATACCATACAACACCACAGTGATACACAACCATTTAATGGAATTTGGCCTACTAATTCACATGGGAAAAACCAAGTGAATGAAGAGTGTGGACTGTTCAGACTAAGATAGATGAGTACCAAGTATTACAAATCTCTCTGTCCCCTAGGAGTTGGTGTCATTGCCTTCTTGTTTTTAAGATGCCTCCAGAAGCAGCCCTAAGTATTTTGGATAACTCAACCCAGAGACTGGACCTTGAACCTCAGGACCTAGCGCAGTGATGATAAATGTTTTAGAGACTGAGTGCCCAAACTACCATACTCACATGGCTTGTGAGCTTGCTACCTTACCGCAGACAGGGGAGGGAGAAAGCACTGTCATTGGGCTGCTGGACAGAGGGCTGAATGATGGGAGAAATGTCCTCAGGCACCATGGAGAGGAGGAGGAGAGCAGCCCATTCTGGCACATGTACCATAGGTTTGCCAGCATGGACCCAGAACTTAATGGAAGGTACACTACTCAGATGTTAGAGGAGAGAGGAAGGAAATAGTTTGGTGAATATACATTGGTTTGGGGACAAAGATTGCCTTGGTAAGATTCAAGAAGTGATGTGACCTTGGGCAAGTCACTTAACCCCATTGCCTAGCCCTTACCACTCTTCTGCCTTGTAGCCAATACATAGTATTGATTCTAAGATGGAAGGTAAGGGTTTAAAAAAAAAACAATTTAAGAAGTATGTGTTCATAGGTTTCTAAAAGATCCCCTGTGTGTGAAAGCTGTCATTATGGATACCACCTGTAAAAGGAGGTGAGTTTTGGTCCCTTAACACACCTGGAGTTTCTCATTTGAATAAGTTGTTTGAAAGTCAGACTTCTGGGACTATAACGAATGACCACCATCTGCTGGAGACTGAGGAGTATGGCAAAGTGGCAGAGGACAGCAATGGGGGGAGGTGGGGGAGGTTGATAATTAAATGACCACCTGCTAGGAATTAAGGAGAGTTATATGAATTAGGGTCTATGGAGAACAGTAGACAGGGCTGGTAACTGTTTGAGAACCCTAGGGGAGGTCAGTGATGGGGAGCAGTGGCTAAACTTAAGAATGGAGAGCATATTAATTATGCAGATTAAACTTAAAAGCATGCTAAGAGCATTGGGAGGCAAAAAATGCAGGGAACAGGGAATTTGCAGTGCTGTCCAGACAGAGAGATGATAGATGGGAACACCAATGTGGTGGATGGAGCAAACTCTGGTCTTGGCTGAAAGGTGAGTAACTAACTAGGAATATAAAGGTATTTGGGGAGAGAGTGATTATTCACTGGTCGTTATCACTATTTTTATGAGGTTGGAGCTGAGTTCCCTTGTTTTCCATTAGCTTGTAAATAAAACTGTTCATGCTTTGAGCCTTGTGAACTGGTGTGCTTATAAGGGGAACTTTGTGGAGGTGGGGGGGGTGGCAGGAGGGTCAGATGCTCAAATACCTAGATCATCTGTGTGTAGATAATGAGCCAGAGATACGAGAAGTCCCCAAAGTCTACCCACATCATTTATATCAGCTGGGACCCCAAAGGATATCTGCACCATTTGGTTATAAATACCCTCTGACTCAAGAGTTATAGGATGGAATCTCAGAGCTACAAGGTGACCCAGGGATTGATGAAGGTTTTTTGAGTGAATGAAGAACCATTTCCCAAATGTATGTTAGACTTCCTGACTAGACACTGAGCTTCTGGCGGGCAAGTACTAGTTTCTAATTCTTAACATCAGAAATAGCAAGAACATCAGAGATCATTTAATCCAACCTCTTTCCCCTTCCTGGAATGTACTCCCTCCCCCTTTCTGCCTTTTGAAGTCCTTCTTTTCCTTTGAGATCCAGCTCAGGTGTCATCTCCATGAAGACTTCCCTAATCTACTTCCCCTCATCTTAAAATGTTTGGTTCCCCACCCCACCCCCACCTCAGTTTCCTAGAGAATTCTCAGCAACTTCTCTTTGCCCCATCTCTTCTACTTGGAAGCACTCTGGGTTTTAGGTCAAATCCTTCTGTTCCACCCAGTTCAATTGTATGGCTCTTAAAGCCAGAGGCTTATTTTAAAATTGTTTTTAAAATTTATTTTCATACTTGTATCCATAATGCTCTGAATGTTTTCTTTTTTGATCTAAACTTATCTTTTCATCAATTAGGAAACTGGGAGGTAGGGAGAGGACTAGAGAGGAAGATACTGAGGGTGAAGCAACTTTCTCTGCTAGTGCATCTCAGAAACTATTTTGAGTTAATCATCTTAGAATATTGTCTGGTGGCCTGAACAGATTATGTGACTTACCCAGGGTCACATAGCTAGGATGTGTCAAAAGCAGGACTTCAAGCTAGGTTGTCTTATCTCAGAAATTGAGTCTTTCTCTGCTATGCCATATGACATAAATGTTTGCAAGGATCTTTCCTATTTGGAAACTAACTGGTCCAATAATTAGCCTGTGTCCAGGGCTCCAAAACTGCCCCTGGCTTTCTGAGATCTCCCTTTTGGTTGGAGAGGTCAGACCTGTAGGGCAGGTTTCTAAGCCTCTGGAAGTCTGACCCCAGTGAAAATTTTGAGTCAGGATGTCAACATCTTTCTCTGTCAGGCAATAGGTAGGGCAGGGGTCAGCAGAACCTTGTGGGGCTGCGTACCTTGAGAAGGGGCTCAGCAGAGCATGTTAGTAAAAGTTTAGCAACTGGCTCCTCTTCTCACAAACTGTATGGTAGACACACTTTTAAGTTTAATCTGCATTATTAACACTTTCACCATCACTTTCTTAAGACCAGACAATCAACAAAATATGAATCAAGCCTTGATGTGTAGCTTTTGCTGATTTTTGAGGTGTAAATGTTCACACTGAAAATTTAATTATTGATTCTCTCTTCAACAGGTAGAACTGGCTCCAGCAGAAACATGGGGCTAATTCTCTCAGGTGAGTGGGCCCCTTGGGAGGTGAGGGACACAGCAGGAGGGAAAAATGGAAAAGGGACCAGAGAATGAGAGAAGGGAAGAGGTGTATCTCAATGAGGCAAGAAATTGTGGAAATGAATGTTGGAGTGCCACAAGCCTTGGATTTGAACCCATCTCTATTTGATTTTACCTTATTTTGACTAACTATATGATCTTGGAAAGCTGTGTCCTCTACAAAATGAGGGGCTTGTTTTCCCACTCTCATCTTATTAACAATTCAAAACATACATAGGATGTTAATAAGCTAGAAAGCCTTTGGAGATGATCATTACCTTGCATTTTAAAGGAAAGGAAATGAGGCCAGAGAGGGGAAATGACCTGCCTAGGGGTCAGATAGAGAGTTAGTGTCACTATTGGGTCTCAAACCTGAGTCTGTGGTGTTGCCAAATCTAGGACCTGTTTATGTTGTGTGAGATCTCCCTATTTTCTTTCTTTCTTTCTTTCTTTCTTTCTTTCTTTCTTTCTTCTTTCTTTCTTTCTTTCTTTCTTTTCTTTCTTTCTTTCTTTCTTTCTTTCTCTTCTTTCTTTCTTTCTCTCTTCTCTCTTTCTCTCTTTCTCTCTTTCTCTCTTTCTCTCTTTCTCTCTTTTCTCTCTTTCTCTCTTTCTCTCTTTCTCTCTTTCTTTCTTTCTTTCTTTCTTTCTTTCTTTCTCTTTCTCTCTCTTTCTTCTTTCTTTCTTTCTTTCTTTCTTTCTTTCTTTCTCTTTCTCTCTCTTTCTTCTTTCTTTCTTTCTTTCTTTCTTTCTTTCTTTCTTTCTTCCTCTCTTTCTCTCTCTCTTTCTTTCTTTCTTTCTCTCTTTCTTTCTTTGTTTTTTCTTCTTTCTTTCTTTCTCTCTTTTCTTTCTCTCTTTCTTTCTTTCTTTCTCTCCTCTCTCTCCTCTTTCTTTCTCTCTTCTTTCTTTCTTTCTTTCTCTCTTTCTTCTTTCTTTCTCTCTCTCTTTCTTTCTTTTTCTCTTTCTCTCTCTCTCTTTCTCTCTCTCTCTTTCTTCTTTCTTCTTCCTTTCTTTCTTCTTCTTTCTTTCTTTCTTCTTTCTTTCTTTCTTTCTTTCTTTCTTTCTTTCTTTCTTTCTTTCTTTCTTTCTTTTCTTTCTTTCTTCTTCTTTCTTTCTTTCTTTCTTTCTTTCTTCTTTCTTTCTCTTTCTCTCTGCCTCCTTCTCTTTCTCTCTCTCTTCTTTCCTTCATGTTTCTGTTCGATACTGAGTTCTGGATTTCCAGTCCAGAGCTCTTTCCATCACCTCCTACCAGGAAAAGGAGGGTGGGAGTCAAAGGTGTCTTTTTTGGGGTTGCAGAAGTCCCAAGGGGCAACCCTTGCCTGGCATTTCCCAGGAATCTCCCCCTTAGGCCACTGAAGATGTTGCCCCACTCCCTCCTGTGTGCAGGAGGGGAAAGGCAGGGCAATGGCCGGGTGGCCTGGGTGTTTAAATAATGTATGTTTTCTGTTTCTCCAGACGTTCCATCACGAGGTCGCTGGGCAGACCCCGGCTGCTTCAGAGGACTCTTTGAGAGGCAAACATTTCCAATGTCTTCCTGGTGCATGGGCTGGGGGGAAGTTGGCAGCGAGTCAAAGTAACCTTCAGACTTCCCAGTCCTGGGTTGGCCCTCATGGGAACCAGACGCTGTCTGCCTTGGGGGCTGGGGGTGGGAGGGAGGGAGGCAGAGCCAAGGGAAGGAAGAGTGCCCTAATCAGGAGAATTCCAGGCTCAAAGTCCGGCTTTCATTCCCACCATGCAGAGGCGGTTCCTTCAGGGAAAGATGCAGGAGGGAAAGGTTGAGAATCTCACCCCCGCTGCAGTGACCTGTGGGATCCTAGAGGAGAGGCAGCCTGTTATGTTTCTACTCAAATGACCATTTTGGAGGAAATTTAAAGAGAAAGAAAATTAGTCCAAGTTGTTTGCCTGAATCTTCTCTCTTCCTCTCTTCTCCGCCCTCCCCCTTGGTTAAGGTCACTTAGGGATGGAGGGGCCTTACTTTCCCAGGAGGATTAACAGGGAATGATTTCCCAGGAGATTAACAGGGAATGAATCCATTAAATGTCTGTTGAACATCCCTGGAGCCTTGGATCTCTAACTCCCATGGAAGGGCTCAGCGTGCTATCCAAACTCCTAGAGTGTCAGGACCAGAAGGGACCTCAGCTGTGTGTACTGGGTAAATCGTTTAACGACTGACTCCCTCTCCCCCCAAAAGTCATCTGCACTATTAACATTTTCTCCATCACTTCCTTAAGTCTGGGGCGAACAACAAACAATAAATCAAGCCCTGATGTGTATGTAGGTGTTTGCTGATTTCCCAGGGTATACACGCTCCACCCTGAAATGTTTAACAACCCGCAAGCCAGTTTGGGCTGGCTCTAGCAATGGCCCTGGAAAGTCAGGCCCAGGAAGAAGGCATGACTCATCCAAGGTAGCTGAGGGTAGAAGTGGGGCTGGAATGCAGGCAGAGGATCCCTGGGTTTAGAAGCAGGGCCCTTGGGTAGCACCTAGCCCAATCTCCTCATTTTCCTGGAGAGAAAAACAAGATCCCAGATGGTCTACCGGCCAAGATCCCACAGGGGCTACGACTGGCACTGCACCACCTTTGGTTTCTAATCCCGTTTTCTTTCCTCAAAAACATGTCTTCAGCTGCCTCTTCTGAAGCCTCTAGTTTGATGCACTGAGCACTGTGTATATTTGAAAGGATCCGAGAGAAAAGATCTTAATTATAAGAAAATTGTAAGAATTCTTGCTTTGGTGTACATATTTTGGGGGATCACTGCCCTAATAGCCAAGTCTAGATGTTATATGTAGAGATCGATATCATTGGCCTTCAACGATTCTTTGAGATTTGCATGAATGAGGCCTTTGGGGACACCAAATTCTTGGCTATTCTGGTGGATCCCCTCCTCCCCCCTAGCCAGGGCCCTACCTAGCCTGGCCCCTCTGGAGCTGGTGGGGGGGCCCAGAGATGGTAACTGAGCTCCTGCCTTCCCCCAAAACGGCTTCATGGTCCCTCCACTCATTTCCCCCCTTCTCCACTCTCAGCCTCTCTGTAGATGCAGTTTTTACTTCTATCAATATAATAAAAACAGAACCCAAAAAAATTATGTATATACGCACACATATATATTGAGGATTGCATATTAACCCTAATACATTACAGGTCTTGTCTGCCCACACTACTTGAATATTAAAGGCCCTGCTCAAAATGGGGTATAGAAAAAAGGAAGGATCATTTGATTCAGGGCAGCTGGGTAGAGTCAGCCAGACTCATCTTACTGAGTTCAAATGTGGCCTCAGATACTGACTAGCTGTGGGACCCTGGGCAAGTCACTTCCCCTGTGGTTGCCTCAGTTTCCTCATCTGTCAAATTAGTTGGAAAAGGAAATGGTGAGCCACTCCAGTATCTTTGCCAAAAGTCAGACATTGACTGAAATGATTGAACAACAAAAAATGAGTTGATTATCATGGAGAAAGATACTTATACCTTGAAGCTTCCCAAGGCTGAGAACATAGAAATGCCAGAGTTCCAGGTCTATGACGCATCAGATTTTCAATCTCAGCTCATATCAAGCAGTCTAAAAGCTGCAAAGTTATAGGGAACATAAATTCATATGATTTAATGCTGCAGGAGATCTTGGAACAGTCTAATCCATTCATTATAATATCTTGATAATGACTTAAAAAACTAAAAACTTCTGTTTTAGTATCATTTCTAAGACAGAAAAGGGTCAAGAGCTAGGCAATTAGTATTTAAGTGGACTGACCCAAGGTCACACAGCTAGGAAATATCTGGGTTTAATTTTGAACCCAGGGTCCTCTCAAGTCCAGACCTGGCCACTCTCTTCACTGGGCTTGCCCCCTTGGTAATGGTTCCAACCCATCCCCATTTTTTTTTTCACAGATGAGGAAGTTGAGGCCCAAAGAGGGTGAGGGAGTTAGGAGTATAGATTTAGAGCCAGGAGAGCCCTCAATGGTCATTCTTAATTTAACACCCTTCTCTTCCTTTTATAGATAAAGAAACCCATGGAGGTAAAATGCCTCATCCAACATCCTAAACATCAGAGCCAGGTTTGGGAACCTCAGCCCAGGGCTGGGCATAGAAAAACGCTTAAAGAAATACTTGTTGACTTGGCCTGACTTGACTGCAGATAACAGGGTCCATTCTATAAGACCAGCTCATCTCCTGGGTCTATCTTTGTGGCTCTTGTTATTAATAATTCTCTGCAGGTCAGTGATTCACATTTCATCGTCCCTGACAGTCTTTTCTCGCAAGGTAAATGGCAGCACCTCCACACTTTGGTGAGTTGCTGTGGCTCAGCCAGATTTAGCCAGCCTCTTGATATTTGGTATTCTCAGACATTCAATGGACCTGCACTCCAAAGGCTCCCCAAGCATAGCCTTGGAGACCCCAGGATCACCTCTAGCCCTCATGAAGCCTTAGATGACTTTGCTGTTGTTGCTGCTGAGTCGTTTCATCTGTGTTTGACTCTTCCTAACTCCATTTGGATTTTTTCTTGGCAAAGATACTGGAGTGGTTTGCCATTTTCTTTGCCG